>NC_079389.1:8115470-8407970 GCF_029220125.1 Pseudoliparis swirei | reverse complement strand
CAATGAATCGTCTAATAATTTTAGTTTGATTGAACTAGTTAACCGATTGCTAATGATCTAGTAAAGCACAAGCGCTACCGAATTAATTGCTCTGCGAATATTTAAAATTGTGTCCAGCAACATTCAGTGACGGCAGAGTCAGTATAATAAATCGGTTTAAGCCTTTTCTAATTGCCGCCCCATTTTCATACGTACTTGCTCTGGTTTAAGGTGACGGAAAATGAACAGCCCTGTTTATTTATCACACAGATTAATTACAGAAATGAAATTATTATATATGGTTCAACCACCGAATCATTAAAACTGTGAATACAAAACAAAAGACAGCAGAAAAGACCGATGAAGAGAGAGAGATAAGTGGAGGACGGAGAGAGAGAGAGAGAGGGAGACCAGATGATTGTAAGGACATGGGAGAAATTGAATTCCCGGCTACTTTGGTGAACAAGGTGACACTGACTGACACTCGTGAGTTAAAAGCTAATTGAAGGCCCCAGAGGTTTGGATGCTGCTCACATCCTTGGACTGAGAACACCAGAATGCTGTAGGAGCTATTGGTGTGTCCTCTGGCTACGATGCAGTGGGTACCAACAGAGGAGATACAGAGACACACAAAGATACCAATATCAAACAAGCACTCATTGTCATGGTGGTAATTGAAGTCCTGAGAAACAGCAACTTTATAAATGAAATAAAAATTCGTAATTCGAAAAAAAAAAAATTCTGAATATATATTGTTCCTCAACAAACACTTTTGTACATGTAGATTTTGTAAAAAAAAATTCAAAGCTTGCAATAATATGAAGATGATAATATATGGAATATATATATACATATATATACACATTTATTTAAAAAAAATATATAACAATTAAATATGTATTTATTTATAAAAATAATATATATATATATATATGTATATAAATAAATAAAAAATATACATATATATGTATATTTTTGTGCCATCATTTCCTTTGATTAATCAATGATTGGGGATTTTCTGCTTGTTTGTGAAAACACATTTTCCCCGGGTCATGGGTCTCAAGGTGACGCCTGCTCTTATTCCCTCAATTTGTAATAAACTGGAAAGAAAAGGTCTCGCAACAAACCCAGCTGGGTTGAGTTCAGCACGCCGAGGAAGCAGCGTCGGTGGATGTGAACCAACACATAGATTTTGTGCTGCAAGCTTCCGCATGGACTGGATTTGAGTCATTATGAAAATACATATCATGGTTTGGTAGTCAGCTAAAGCTACACACTATTTGGAAACACGCTTTGTAATCATCAAATAAAATAGAAAAGTATTTGTGTTCATTATTCCCTCAGCGTACATTTTTTAAATGACAACAGTGTCTTGTTTTCAATTCAGGACCCAAGCGGAGCTGCCAGGTCCGATTAGCTTAGTTTAGAGCAAATCCACCGCAGCACCTCTAAAGCTCACCAATAATAACATGTTCGATCTCGTTTGTTCGATCGATATGACAACTGAAATGTAAACAATTGGGATCGTACCCATCCTCACAGTTCTTCTGTACGGTGTCTTCTACTTTTGTCGAGGTTGCTACATAATAATGATGATGTTTATTCCCAACACTTAAAAAATATCTCTCACTTCGTGAATTGTTATTTGAATATTGTACATTAATAAGTTTAAGATGTTGTATTAATATGCAGAATTGAAAGGGTTCAGTGTAAAAAGGTCAAATCTGGAAGAAATACCTGCTTGTCACAATTTTTTAGAGACAATGTGTGGATTTGTTTTATTTGTTGCATGCAACATTTGCTTTAAATGATTCTGTACCAACATAAAAAGGGAATTTATGGACTAAAATGATTTAAGTTAGAGTTGTACATGTTCTTCTGAAAAAGAAATTAAAAAGTAAGTGCAAAGTTGAATCGTTAAACTTTTCTCTTTTAATTGTTCACGTATTCTCCAAAGCGAGCAAGAAGACACGTGGCATTTTTTCTTCTACGTCATTTTGGTTGCATCGGTCGGTTGTATAGGAACACTGTGAAGAGTGAACTGTGTGTGTGTGTGTGTGTGTGTGTGACACTGAACACTACTTACAACTTTCTGCACTTCAATCGTATCAAGATTCTTTTTTTTATTAGCAGGCTCAGAATCCAATTATCACTGTTTCAGAATTCCAAGTTACTTTTAGAAGTCAATCAGAATCAGCATCCTGGAGGGGGGTTCAACGTATGATTGTTTTGTAGAAATAAAAGAAGAAGAAGAAGAAAGAAAGGTCTGTTTTACCTTCTGCTGGGAGACAATGGTCCACCCACTGCTTCTGAGACTCTTGTTCTAAATTATATTTCATATGGAATGTTTCAATGTAAAGAACTCTTGACAAGGAGACACATTTTACACCATGGGTGTTAATATAATCCAACAAAGCTCGTATAAAACACACGGTGCTCTCAGATATGAATGGCGAGTGTTTTTATCCAGCCGACTCGGTTCTTTTCACCGAGGCACACGGAATGTGGAGAGCTTCAGTGTTTGTTTCTCCAACCGAATGCTACATGCCGGTTGGAAAATCGTAAAGAGAAAAGGTCCACTCCTGCCTGAACATCACTCCTTCAATAGCAGCTTCTTATTCTAAAGAGGTGCTTTACCCTTGGATTCACTTAACTTTCACATGCCCTTTACAAGAACCCGATCCTATCTTCGGATGCTCTCTCTCTCTTCTTGCCTCGGACTAAAAGACCAATATATTAATTATGGCCATGGGATCTCAGGGGCAGCGAATGTGAGCGATAAAATGTCCTCCTAACATGAGTTCACTTTGCTGTGTTTGTAAAAAATACATTTTAGGGAGAGACCATGGAAAACCAGGTAAGTAAGGAGGTCTGCAAAGGAGACGATCGTCAGGGGTCTGGCGCGATAAATTGTTAAAATATTACAACAACATGAGCTAGCACTCGAAGTAAATTCTACTTTACTTGTTGTAAATGCTGTATACGTACCAGCTGTCACAGACGCTGTGCACAGCGTGCGCCTCGGTGTTTGTGCGGTTTATTTCCGCGTTCACGCAATACATCTCGGTTACCGCGGCCACCGTTTACCACTTCAACCAGGCACCGACGGCACTAACACCGGCAGATCTTTTATCAAGTGTCACATTTGTGACTTTCTGAACGCAATCTGAAACGCAACATCGCAACATCGCTGTCTAAAACTGTGAGGCTAATGGCCCTGATCACACACTGTTGTCATGTGTAATCGTAGCGAAGCTTTAATAGCCACGCTGCTGTGCTAATTACAACCTGAGCCGGAGAAGGACTCAGGTGCGGCAGAATCCTTCAGTGAGTTACAGCTGCGGCTGACAGAGCCTGGAAGGCCGTGTCATCCGGCCTCAATCGCTAATGAACAAGGAGTTTCTCTCGGATTCATTATCGTCACAATGAATGAATTCCAGGTCCTTTTGGTTGTCGTTCTCAGCGTATTATCTTCCCATCAGCCTGTCAATCTCCCTCGGCCCACAAACAAACCGATATCTGCCAACACAAACATAGATGCACACTGTCAAGCCAACGCGCACAAAAGGCACACACACACACACATAGATACACACACACACTAACCCAGAAAATCAGATCAGCTAATTAAGACGTGCCGGCTGAGTGGGAAGTAAACTCAAACAGGGCCGGACAGATGTCTCACTCCGGTGACTTCAAAAGGGAAATAAAGAACACGGGTCCGTGTAATGTGATTTAGATATAATGCTTCCAGGTCAGGGGTGACGGCGAGACCGCGGGGCAGCGGGAGAGCAGCTGACAAGCGTGTAACTAACCATGACGGATGGGAATTCAATGGACTGCCTACACTAGTACACACAGCGATAGACGGGAACACACTATGTTACTGACCACCTTGTCGGGCGACAGCAGAGGAGAAGAAACGTTTGTTCCTGGATTTATTCTCGTTTTTTGACAGGTGCATGGACCATAATCAAGTTAAACAAGACAAGTGTTCTGATGGAAATCCTCTTCTCCGACCCTGCAGTTGTAATGTCCATTCACGACACAACGATATGATGATTAATGAGAAAATAAATGATTTGGCGTGTTTTTTTTACCATAGTTGACAGCGCGTCTACTCGCATTATTTGCATGGAGAATTAAAACGTCTCGGCGATACTATGTTTGTGCTTTTATTTAGTCGTGATGATGAAAGATAAACCCGTTGAACCGTGATCCAAACAAACAATCATCCGTGTGGCAATTATTATTTCTCACAAACTGTCAGGGTAAAAAAATATTTGGGAATTCTCGGGTTGTCGAAGAAAACGCAAAAGACAAAGACATCACAGGTGAGGGCATCAGGCGGGAGAGCTGAGATGAGCTGAACTACAAGAGGAGCCCACAGCCTTCAGCTCGGTGAAGGCGAGAGAGGGACTTAAGGCAACGAGGGGGTTAAAGATTTCGCCTATTATGCTCCCACTCCTTTATACACTCTGAGAAATGAAAAGGAGAAATTAACAAAGCAATTACCACTTTTAATTGGACTAATTCATCTGGTCCTGTCACAGCTGCATTCAGAGGTTCACTTTTAAACCTCCTCGTACGTGTCTTTTTCAACCTTTCACAAACGCTATTATTAATTTTTACAAATTGCGGTGGAACTGTTTTAACCTTTGACACCCGAGGCTTCGAGGATGAACCGCTGTCAGGGTCCCAGAGATTATTATCTTCCGTTATCTTCCTCTATGTGTCTTACTATGCCCTCTATCCCTCTGTACTCCATCACTTCTTCCTCTCTTATTCCTGAACTACGATGGCGTGGCGACGGAGGAGTAATTGACTCAATCTACCCCGTGACGGCTGAACATCACTTTTATAGATACTATATTTTGCGCAAATGATCACATTCTTATAGGCATATTATATAAATAAAGGTGTTTAAGAATCAGATGACACGACAGCCCGGCCAAAGCATCTTCTTTACCAAGCTCATAATGTTCAGCTTTTGGTGACATTGAGTTTATTATTGAGGTCAGAGTTAAAGGTGTTATTTCTCTGGACAACACGACAATGTTTTGTCCTCCCTATATACATACACTAAGAAGCATCTCTCAATATATTACATTCCAATACGACAACAAGCGTCTGTGACCGAAACGTAACTTTATGACAGAACTGCACAGGTGTACCTAATAAAATGGCCACGGAAAATGATGTCACTCATAACTGTGCCTGTTATCTGTTGCAGAGGCGATAGTGTCGGGTGAAATCCGGCACTCTTTAAACCCGGTGCGTCGACTTCAAGGTGAACACTTGTTAACACAAGCTGACATGCGAGCGGGACACATTTGGGCAAAGGGTGAGACAAAATGGCAATAATTTAATTGTTTCATTGACCAGCGGGGAGAAAGGAATGCCCCGCCCGTCCTCCGCTGCGTCGGGAGAGACTCGCTTGCTGTTGCTCAACACAACTGTCCTCCTAATGATTCATTGATTGCATCGATCCCCCCCGGTGTTGCACTTGAGATGGAGTCAAACTGTATTTCACTCACTGGGAGGAGAGTCGGGAGCATCTGTTGCCCCTGATAGCTTTGACTTATTTGACTTTTTCCTGATGCGGAGAGATGGTCGCCTGCTTTTTGAAGCCACTCCGATACGTCGGCTACAATACGTTAACCCCCGGCCCCCCGCGGCAGTGATTCCCACCGGGGGCCACTCGCAGAACGCCCTGATGGCCTGATGGGAATCAGAGGGAATCAATAAGCAATGATAGACTTCTGCTGTCCACTCAGCTAATCCTGTTAGTGATAGCTGTGGATTTAATCGAATGGTTGCACACCACTATACAGACGCTCAGACACGTGTATGTGCACACACACACACACACACACACACACACCTTCAAGTACACTTAACCCCATAACATTGTTGTGGATAAGATCTGTGGATCTTCCACACACACTCTCACCGCTGTTTCAAAGACAATCCATCCAGAAGAGAATCAGTTAATTTAATAAATCCTTTGCTCGTAGTCCAGGTTGGACTCGATTGCGGGAGCCGAAGACGTTGAATAAAGACACATTCCGTCCCTGTGATTGTTCGATGAAGGATCTCCTTTTTGATATGGAGATCAGTGCAATATGCATGGCGGTGCATGGGAAGCCGAGCAGAAGATGGACTCCCTTTGACAAAGACCATCTCTCCGCTTGCCGTGTACATATCAAAGTGACACACACACCCTGATAAGTACCCCCAATGCATGTGGCACACATATGTTGCAAAGCAGTTCTGAATTAATACATTAACCTCCACCCCCCCCCCCCCCCTCGTGAGTGAATAGACATTATAAAAGCAGGCCCCGGTGGTACATGTTTAAAGGTACATTAAGAGAGCACATCAATTGTAGATGAGATAATCCCCATCCCTCTTTTCAGTCGCACTCTCACTTCCTTAATCTCTCCGTTCTTTAACCCTCATCTTCTAAGAGGCTGAAAGCTCCCTTCATCTTCTCCTCAAGCTAGCAGAGAAGCCACGAGCTGCCCGGGAGAGAGGAGAAGAAGAAGAAGAAGAAGAGGTATTACGGAAGTCTGATTAAATTAACACTGTGATGCAGATTTCTTGCCTCTTCCTCTCTCTTCTTGCCTCATCCGACTACGTGGCATCTTTGAAAATCAGATGAACTTGTTAATGTATAATGTGTGCTCTTTTTGTGCCTCTGCTTTTAATTAATTACTCTTGCCGGTGTCATTAGTGGGATCCATGGCTTGGGATCCTGATTTGCATAGGTGTCTTTGATAAATAAATAAATAAATACGAGATAATGTGGGCTAACAAAAGACGGGTGTATTCTCCTCCCCACCTCCTCCACCCCCTCTAACCCTCTGTAACCTCCAGCCTCGGCCGGCGCTCCTCGAGGCAGAACGTGGAACCATCCCCAGTAGGAGTACTATAATTACAAGGTTATACATCCAAATAACAAGAGGTTTACATAACTCCCTCCCGCATGAGCTGCTCAGTATTCAGAAACTATTCGCACTATCCCCATCTCCCCTTTCTAATAAAAATGGTGAACACCATTGTGAGAGCTCCCACAATGCACATCCTATAAGTTAAAGGGAAAATAAGGAAAAGTTCACTTTGTCTAAGTGTCCGTCCAATTTACCTCCTTATACGTGAACCTAATTCCAGCTCAGACACTGATTATGTTCCACCTATCTGAAGCTAATTAATCATTTCCATTGTGTCCAATATTGTCATAAGAAAGGTGCTTAGTTGACACTCTAATTCACAGAATATGGCACCACTCGTCCAGTGTGATCAGTACAATATGCATATTGTACTGATTTTTATTTCTGGCTACTGTTGGCATGCCAGAAAAAAATATATAGTTCTACGAAGAGTATTCATTACATTCACGCTGACCACAACCTTTATATAACTCATCTTCATATATATACACTACCGTTCAAAAGTTTGGGGTCATCCAGACAATTTTGTGTCTTCCATGAAAACTCACTTTTATTTATCAAATGAATTGAAAATTGAATAGAAAATATAGTCAAGACATTGACAAGGTTAGAAATAATGATTAATATTTGAAGTATTAATTTTGTTCTTCAAACTTCAAGCTCAAAGGAAGGCCAGTTGTATAGCTTAACTGTTTTCAGCTGTGCTAACATAATTGCACAAGGGGTTTCTAACCAGATATTAGTCTTCTAAGGCGATTAGCAAACACAATGTACCATTAGAACACTGGAGTGATAGTTGATGGAAATGGGCCTCTATACACCTATGGAGATATTTCATTAGAAACCAGACGTTTCCACCTAGAATAGTCATTTACCACATTAACAATGTATAGTGTGTATTTTTGATTAATGTTATCTTCATTGAAAAAACAGTGCTTTTCTTTGAAAAATAAAGACATTTCTAAGTGACCCCAAACTTTTGAACGGTAGTGTATATACAGTATATGTATATATATATATATGAGTTCTAAAAGTTATAATATATATATTTAATATATATATATATATTCCTTGGGCGCTTCACTGCAGCCCACTGCTCCTTAATGATGGGTCAAATGCAGAGAAGAATTTCTCCACGGAGATAAATAACAGTGTACATTTCTTTCTTTTCTTTTTCTTTCTTTCTATATATGAATATATGAAGGAAAAATATGAAGATGAGTTATGAAAGGCTTGAAATATAGTTAGCTAACATAAAAGGGCATAGCCAGGCTAGACGTCTTAGTCCAACATCTACCAAGACGATGGAGATATATTCAGGCAAAGTTTACAGTCCCACGTTGGCCCTCTGTCCCACACACTGGATGTAATTCCAACATGTCTTCCCCTATACAGAGAGAATACCGCAGCATCTCCTTCTATCACATTTGATCCTAATTAAAATTACAAAAAAGAAGAATTGGCCACCGTATGGAAATTGTGCAATTTTATTACTTCTGGCCGTTCAGTGCCCGAACCAACGCCATTGTCCTGCTTCTTCGTCATTGACCTCATCCTGCCTCCGCCCATCTGCTCCAAGAAGGTGATGTTTATCTCCAGCGGGAGGAAATTAAAGCCTTGCTTCATGAGCTGCAGATATGCAAATCCTATACAGTGCAAATAGATGGCGGAGCTCGCCCAGCGCACGGTGTGTGTTGGGCCGTTGAGGCCCACTGATTTGAAATCCAAATAAAGACACGCGGAATTACAAGACACACATGTGGCTTCCCTAAAAAAAAGTCTGGTCTCTGAGATATTGAGGAAATAAATATGGGGGAGAGAATGAAGAATTAATGGCAGACCTACAAATAATTAAAAAGATTATTTATTCAGCTTGTCCATCCGGGTATAGATATGGTTTAATAACTCGTGTTCGACCACAGGTGAACGCTTATCTGAAGCTCTGCATGGAAAGAAGTTCCTCTGATATCGACATCACGTGGGATATGTATTTTTTCCGTCAACTCTCAAAATTGGAAAGTAATAGCGGCCGTGCAAAATGCCTTGCAGTAGTCGAGTATTTCATTTTGATATGCATTAGTCTTATTGTCAGGGGGGATACATGGGCTGTTTCCTTGTGTGATTGCAGGTCTGGCTTGTATTGTGGGAGGGAAGCAGATAGGAGAAAATAGTATTAAACCTGTCCTTGCCATTCCAACCTTCCTGCATGTTTCTCTTTATCATTCTGTAGTTTCCATCCACTTACGCTATGATTAAGTTTCCTGACCCCTGCCATGCAGCCTTAACTATAGGCTTTGGGAAATATACAGCCACTGCAGATCTCTTAGCCTGATGTGCTCTCTCTCTCTCTTTCTCTCTCTCTCTCTCTTTCTTCCCGTCTCCCTCTCTTGTCTCCTTCCCTGTTTCTGAAAATATCTCTCTCCCACCGTTTACTCCGATTCTCCATGGCACTGAAATGGAATCAGAATTAATCGAGTAATTTTGTGAAACACATTAGTTTGCATTCAATTTCTCTCGCTGCTTGATTATCAGGCTGTTGGGCAGACTCTGCCCCCTCCCTTCACCTCACTACCCACACTCCAAAAACACACCACATGCCCCCTCACACACACACACACACACACGCATCCCTGTGCGAGATCACACTTCCCTAAATGGCATAATAATCTCCCCCTCTTTCTCGTTGTGTGTGTGTGGACACACATATACACAAACTCACACTTGCACAATGGGTTGAAGTGTGTGTTTGTATCACACCTGATGCTTGTGTGTGTGTTTGTATGTGTGTGTGCGAGGTGGTGCAGGAAAAGGCTCCTGGTGTTGGCAGATATTTGTAATGTTCCTTTAACCTCCAAACTGTGTGATATATATTTGTTTTATATAAAAACCAGGCACACAGAAAATAACCTCCAGCATAAGTTCAAACATAAAAACCCTAACATCAGAAACAGATGTTCTGGCACTGACATTCATCACAAAAAAATCCCTCTTCAATCATAATTAATCTAATTAATTTAAATCAGTGTTGGATGCCTATCTAAATACAGTGACAACACAAAATGAACATCCAGCCTGCAGCACATAGCCTCAGCCCATACGTTCCCATAGTGAAACACACCCTCGTAGGATTAGAGCAGAAGAATAGAGGGATTATTATTTCATGACCTTTCAATCCGCTGCCTGTCAGGTTGAACTAAAGCCATATATGCTGCTGGAGGACTAATCTCCTTCTCCCTTTGTGTCCGCAAGGGATGTGTCATTTCTTTATCCCCTCTATACAGATTTACTCCATAAAATAAACTTCCTAGCCTGATCTGATAAGAAGCCATCTCCTTACCGGGATAAGGCTGCGGTGCCTCGTCTCCCTGCTTCCCCCCGTAGCCGTATTTTTTTTGGGTGTCAGATAACTCAGACGGGGATGGGGACAGTCAGGAAATGCCACTTTGTCTGTCTGGGAGCGGGTGACAACAAAACGACAGTGACTCTGATTAGAAATCACCCTCCTCACCTCCACCCACCCACCAACCCCCACCACCATTCTCTCTTTCTAAAACCACCAAAAATCACATACTATCAACACTCGCCAGGTAGTCTACCAAACACAAAATACAATTTGTATTTGCGGGCCGGCATACAGACATGCTAAACTTGCCATATCACAGGCACACTTGTGTTTCCTCTGCTATCGGCCCATCTTAATTACTGGTGAATCATCACTGCTCCAGCTGTCTGAGCCTGAGCCGTGATCTGCTGATCTGACCGCTGCTGACTGCCCGTCCTGCGTCCCCCCCCACCTCGCTGTTTTCCTTGTAATTATTTAAGGGACAGGTCTGATATTTTAGCTTTCTTAAAGCCACCGCAGACTGCAGGGGCTCTGACTATTTGGCTGAATATTTGATGTGATGCACACAGATATTTCAGGTATTTTGATGAGGCGTACACGGCCCTGTTGCCTAAAGGTCGCAGCCTACAGGTGGCAGAGATGAGCGTTGTGGAAGCAGAGATTCAGCAGCAGCCAATATAAGGGCTAAAGCAATGCTGTCAAAACATGTAATTGAAAAATCACATTTATAAGTCATGGAAACATATGAAAGACACAATTTCTGAACATGGCTTGGTGTTGCACAGACTGCTGCACCAGAAGGTATGAAACTGATTCTATAAACAATTGCAACGATGCAGGGGGTGAGCATGCCTAATCACCGGCTATACCCACAGCCATTATTAGTCCACACTCCACAGCCTTTACTATTTGAGATGTGTTGTTTGTTTTTAATGCCATTAAAATAACACAAGAGGAAAGACTGGGAACAAAAATAAATAAAAGAAATGCTTGCAGACAAAACAAATCTTGTCATGCTGTGCAACAATCATGGAGCAGAGTCGATT
Organism: Pseudoliparis swirei; assembly: GCF_029220125.1. Taxonomy (NCBI): domain Eukaryota; kingdom Metazoa; phylum Chordata; class Actinopteri; order Perciformes; family Liparidae; genus Pseudoliparis; species Pseudoliparis swirei. The sequence continues at coordinate 8,396,649 of NC_079389.1, read as the reverse complement.
TTCAGCAATTATATATTGCATGCAAGGACACAGGTTTGGAGCTGAAGCAAAAAAAAATATTTTACTGGCCATAACAAGGTAATTGAGAAGATTGTTTGAGGCCAGATATGGTCAATTATTCTTTAAATACTCCACTGTCAATTTATTTGAGGGTTCACATCGATTTTTGTTCTCTATAATTCATTTATTTTTAAGTTGTATGTATATATATATATATATATATAAAATGATATAAAATTATAAATTCTATTAAAATTATATAAAATTCTCTCTCTCTATATATATATATATAATGTTATTAACATGTTATTTAAAAATGATATATACATATAATTGTATTTGTGTCCCCCACGGCTCCGGTCATCGCGCCTCGGCCGGACCTTGGAGCCTCTTCATCGGCTCCTGTGGGTCTCAGGCTCCGGTGCCTCCTCTCGCTTGCTCCTCACCTCCTGACTGCATTATTGTTCTGATTATTACTGCGCAACATTTTCAGCGTGTCTGCAAAAACAGGATCCTCACACAGGCAGCTACGTCCTCGCACCCCACCCACCCTCCCCCGTTTTTTCCACTCGCCTCCTAAGCGACACAATTGAAAGGCGAGCACATTTACGCGCACGCGGTATCCCCAAATTGCTTAAAAAAAAAAAAAATAAGCGGACGCGAAGGAATGAAGAAAAAAAAGAAGAAAAAAAGGAACTCCAGGCTATCATAAAAGAGACAATAAAATGTCTCTTTTAAAATGTCAGAGTTATGGTGATAAGAATCTGAGGATGCAGGGAGGACTTTGGTGAGAAGTGACTAATTACCCCGTGGACCGTCCTGATAGTGGAGAATAATTAGAGTCACACAAAAGACCCTAAACCATGCATCTGAATAACAAGAGCAACATTTTCAATGGGAAATTTAATTTGATTTTGTTGCGAGTTCCCTCCGTGCACTCGAAAGGTTTAAAGTGAAAGAAACGCATTACAAGCACAAAACAAAACAAAACAAAAAAGCGTCTTCCCGGGACACTTTCATGCCTGATTTGGTTGGAGGAAAGAAGAAAAAAACACGCTAATCATAACGAGTGTCCACGGCAGCCCATATATTCACAATTAGACTGCGATTAGATAGCAACACTAAACATGGCTTACATTAAATTGACTGGATTATTACGAAAGCAACAAGTTAATGTATCGTTCGTCCTTAGTCTATAGGAAATTCAGATCAAAAATAATAAATATAAAATCTGATCATTTACAAAAATAATTCGTATAGTGCTTTAATGGATGCCAGATTAAAACATAGTAATTTAAAAATAATAGTATGTTGTTGACTAATGATATAAAAACAAATATTTAATGATCCGAAGGCCACATAAAAGCCCAATAAATGGCCTATAACATAACACATGTAAAACAAGTCATATGTAATTGTGCTCGAAACAGACAATTTATAACAGCCATGCACTGGACAATTTCTAGACTGCATGATTGAGGTAGAAATAAATCAAAAACAGGGGGAAATTGAGGACTATATCTCACAAGAAAATGATTCCATCATTGTGTAAAAGATCCATGTTTAATTATATAGCCTATATTGACGGGCAAATGCTAACTATGTAGGTTATATACATGCAGATGGTGTAAGAGTGCTTTAGAAGATTAGAAGATAGACACCCGGCCCACAGTGGGCTGAGAGGAGTGGGCTCTCCTCCAAGACTGTGTCCTGTATCTCCTCAAGACTGGAAAAGGCATCCTAATCCTTTACCTTTCATAGTGATCTAAAGCTGATTTGAAACTGTCACTATACCCGAGTTTGTGTTTATTTCATGTTCATCTGCAGCTCAAGGCGATACTCCGCACTGCACCCACTTATGACATGAGCAAAGATATGTGTGTGTGTGTGTGTGTGTGCGTTTGTCAGAGATGGAGAGCAAGAGAATTGAAAAAGGAGGGAGATAAATGCATGCTGACTGACCTGCAGTTGAATTAAATGCCCAATGTGAGTGTGTGTGTGTGTGTGTGTGTGTGTGATCTGACCGTGTATTAAATGTTCTATTTTTTCTTTTAAGTGCTCAAACTTGGAGTCTGCAGACATCCATTTCTTATTTAACGCGTCGTCCAACAAAACCATCTCAGCTTGAATTCCCTTCCAAAAAAACACTCCCACACAAGCATGCAGTCTCACCCTCTCTCTCACACACACACACACACACACACACACACATACACGCACACGCACAACCACACACACACACACAAATAGGCCGATAGACAGAGCATACCGTCTCTATACTCGCCCCTCAAGGCCTTACTGTATTCTGTAGCAGCAAGAGCCCAGCATGGACAGAGCTAATCACTGGAGGCAAGGGCTCTCTCTCTCTCTCTCTCTCTCTCTCTTTCACGCACACTCACACACACAAACACACACACACAGACACGGGATGATTGACACACAATGGCAGCAAATCTATGCAGTGCCCTCCTGTCTTGCTTTTAGCTTTTTCTCTCCCAGCAGAAAAGACAAGGGGGATGTGTGTGTGTGTGTGTGTGTGTGTGTGTGTGTGGGTGTGGTGGTGGTGGGGGTTTACATGGAGCGATGTCCAATAAACCGAGGCAGAGAGGAGAAGTGAAGACGGCAGAAGATGAGCTTGTGACTAACGCTGTTGCTATCCTAATCCCCTCCACTCTGTCAGGTGCAGCAGCCAATCTGGAGAGAGTCTCAACCTCTCATATGAATACGATCCCGTGCTGGCTGAAGCCCAGTGAACCACTGATCCTGTTATCATCTCAGCGGAGAGAAAGAGAGGGAGGAAGAGAAAGCTTGGGTTTCTCTTCACTCAGGCCTCACCTGCCCTATACGACGGCTCTTCGTCTCCCCGTAACCATCTGACTATCGTCTGAATTCCTCCATTATCCGGCACCTCAAGGGACCTCGTTACATAATATGCAATTTACATTAGCAGCTCTGTAGCTCAGGTAATAAAGTGCAAATGGCCAGAAATCTGAAGGTTAGCGCTTCAACCCCGATGTATGTACACATATAAAGTGTTCCTGGGCTTGAGAACCGAGCCAACTGAGACCCACTTCCTGCTGAGGTTAATTGTTTTTTAAGCTCACTGAAAGTAGACGCTCTTGTTTCACAGAGCCATCAAAGAATCATTCTTGACCTTCTCACTGACCTTTTGTGTATATTCCAGCCAGAAATAGATACAGAAAGATAAATCCATTCCAGCTAATCTGGACCATCCCGTCTTGACATCCCCCTCTGGTTTTACCCTATAGTATTCGAGGAGTGACACGAGAGGGCGGAGCTAACTACAACTGAAAAAGACCTTTTCGGGCGACCAAAAAAAAGGGTCACGATTACGTTTCATGAACACACTGTGAAAGGGTTAACGCCGTGAGACGAAAACACAGACAACAACCAGACTGGACCATGTCGTGGTAGCGACATGTCAATCAAAAGGTTACCAAACCCTAAAGCACACTGCATCATGTGTTTTACTCTCAGTGAGACCATCATTTGCTACATGAACATCGAGCTGGGAGAAGACTCAACACTCGGGATTGAGACCATACACTTGTGTTTATAGCGTTGCCCTCAAGTCCTTTTTCTCATAGACATCAATACAATCTGAGCCCCCCCCCTGAGTCTTCCTCATTAACTCTTCAGAACCAGAAGTTGACTCCCGGTTTTGTCAGATTCAGGTTTGCAAACATTTGACGTTTTCATTTACCACATGAGCAATAAATGCTCTCAAAACTACAAACTGGCTCGTGGCTGCGTAGCACTTTGTCTCATCCCTGTTTATTCATGCACGGTTTTATCACAAGCACCCTTTATCATATGCTGTACTGTCAGTAGCAACACTTTGAATGTCTCAAATTGTCTATATCTTATTGTATTAATGTCAACAGTTGTCATGCCTCTTGCTGCTCAATCATTTCCTCTGGTGGGAAAACAGAGATCTGAATTCAACTGAACTGAAGCCCACATTTCTCTAATTGTGATTACATCATCTGTTAGGGTTTGGTGATAATTCCATATCATAGTTTTGTGACTCATATCATGATCAATGTTCTGCTGTCCAGATGAATAATTCATATGAGATGTAATTAAAAACTAATATTTGGTATTTAAGTATTGACGTTTAATACATATGATGAATAACATTGGAGCACATCAGTTTGATTGTATTAAAGGGATTTTTTACCTTCGCATTGAAAATGCGGAAGGTTATGTTTTGATCGCTGTGTATTTATTTATTTATTTGTATGCGTGTTACTCGCATAACTAAAAAAGTATTAAACCGAATCGCATGAAATTTGGTGGGATTATTTGTTATTATCCGTGGACCATTTGCTTAGATTTTGGGATCGATCGGGTCAAAGGTCAAGGTCATGAAAAGGTCAAAATCTTCTTTTTACCATAGCACGGTCAATTTTTATCCAATTGGCATGCAACTAATGCCAACATGTTCATAATTCAATGCCCAATCTTGTGATATGCGAAGGTATGCGCTCTACCGAGTGCCCGTTCTAGTTTCTATATGAAGTGATAGAATAATGGAACCTATCTTCATTATCTTGTTGATAATAAAGTTGATAATAAATTTAGCCGCTTCCCCCAGCCCCAGCATGTGGCAGAAGGAAGGCAATGTAATCTTGATTTATTTATTATTGTTTTGACATTGTGAGGCCAGTCGTTCTCTAGCTGCCATGTGCTGGTTGTCCGAGGTGACAGGAAGCGGCGTGGTTAATTAAAGAGCGGACAGCACTCCAGACTCCACTCAAACACTCCTGGTATTGTCATGAGCACCACTCTCACAACACACTCCCTCAAGAGTCATCTCCCTCTGTTTCTTAGCACGTGGAGGGCCGGCCGCGCCGTAAAAACCTCCAGAGCCGCCGAAGCTGCACTGTGCCCGAGTCTCCTGTGGTCGTGTGGCCGCACGGACGAACGCACGAGTCCACGGCCGCCATCTCTGCATAGACTCATCCAGATAGCCAACAGATAACACTTTTCAATTCAGCTTGATGTTATCGCTTTTTTTCCCTTTCTTAGAGAAATATGGACCTGTCACATGGGGGCACCTTACAGGTCTGTTGCATAGTTCCACGGTAGATAAATCGCACAAAGGGGGCCAAGGCCTTGCGCCCCCTCTGCATGCACAGTTAACGGGGCTGGAGCACTAATCAGTGGGAGATGATCGCATCTGACCTGACAGCAGCTGCATCACTGTTTAGAGGAGCTGCCACCGTGAGAAACACACGGGTCGATTCCCTTTTCTCCCTGGACAGAGTGGGTGTTCTCCTCATTCATTTCTTCTTTCTCAGTTCTTTTCTTTGAGCTAGCCAATTAACCTGGGAGCAGGGCACTAATGAGTTCCCTCTGGTGGCTCTGCGCCGCTCAATGGAGAGGAGGAAAGAGCAGGGTGAGGAGAGAGGGGAGGGGGGTCAGGGAGGAATAGCACCGGGGCTGCAGGGAGGGGAAAGGTGCAGGCATGGCAAAGGCGATGAGGGAGGGGGGTGAGAGAGTTTTGAGAAAAAGGGTGAAGAAGGGTTGATAGATGGGCGAGGAGGGAGGGAGGAGGACAGAGGGGTTTTCCAGACAAGAAAAATATGGGATGGGTTGATGCGAGAGAGGGGAGACAGCCCACCATCCAGTTGGCCACGACGGGCCTATCACCAAGACATTGTCAGCCAGACAATGGGCTTATCAGCCTCCTTTTCACACCAGTCTGATTAACTGGGAGGAATGGTAGGAAAAAGAGGGGAAGGGAAAGGGTACGTCCTTGTACCAGCCCAGTAAATGTCAGAGAATGGGCCAAGCAGCCGGACTAGCCTCACAGTTTGAGTATTACTGAGAATCCACATCCTCCCCATATGTTAGCATTAGTAAGAGGCAGTGACATAAAACATCTACAACCTTTGTAAATGTATGTCACTAACCAGATTAGCAAGGACGTGATAAGCACCTTTAGGCACCATTAGCTAAATCTGTGACTTATCAGCCACAGAAAGACCATGCTGTAGATGCCAAATTTGGATTGGATGGAAATAAGAGCGCTAAAAGAAAATAACAGCAGTTGCCAGATTTTCATCCTCAGCAGTAAACGACACATTTTTCTAAAGTCATTTACGAACGCCACCCTCTCTGCCCCAAACCGGCCTTGCATGCCAGACGCACTTTTCAAGCCTGGCGTGAGCTGTGAATGACTGAGAGCATGGCATCGGCAAAATTGTTTGTGTCATTGTCCAATTAGTCTCCCGTATTGATCCCGGCTTGTTTGTTTACTTCTTTGCCGCTTCCCATTCGTACAGCCTTGACAGCCATCTGTCACAGAGTGAGACGGTGAGAGAAGGGCCAGGCGGGAGGTGACAGAGTGGGAGGGAGAGACATTTGCGAGTGAGAGATTAAAGTGGATGAAAAAAACAACTTACAATAGCTAACGAGTGGAGAGTTGAAGGTAAAAATGTGGCACCTTTTAAGCCCATGAGCAATCAGGGTAGATGGTAACTTTGGTTGATAGAGGCAATACATTCTTCAGTGTGTGCTATATATCGGCCCAGAAATCTGAGTTCGCAGCTGCAAAATGTTTTTGCAGCATCCGCCGCCAGCTTTTGACGTGACAGTCGGGAAGCGAGGACGAACTCCAAGCTTTTTCATCTTCCCGGGCGTAGGCTATATCGCCTCCTCTGTCACTGGGCAGCCAGGGGGCGCACACGCTCAAAAACAGAGCATCCTTACCACCATTGTCATTGTATTACATTGTATAAGCTGACTAGCCATGTATTATATTTCTGACTCCTTCAAGTATATTTATATATATAAATTTCTAGCTTATATATATTTCTAGCTAGAACTCTATATATATATATAGAGTTCTAGCTTGTCTCTCTGTGTGTCAGTGTGTCTGTATGACTGACCTCGTTTCCAACAGCGGAAATGTCATTCCAAAAATACGAGTGCAAGAGGATGTCGTGGACGAGGAAACATTCAACACTGTTTTGGCTCATTCGAATATTCAACCGTATTCATTCGAGCAGGAGTATAGATCGGAGTAAATGCAGCGGATAGGGAGCGCGGCTGTCGTTGCATTAGCCGTGCAAGAGGACATGGCCGCCGCGGGCACCGCGGGCATCAGAAGTTCGCTTCCAGTGCAACCCTGATCGATATCGGCACTGCCAGCTTTATGGGCTGATACAGCAAACACAGAGGCCTCAATTGACTGCATTTACAATCAATACTGTTGGACATCCACAGAGAAAGAGGCACATTTTCCCATTGATATAATATGCAAAGAAATAAGGATACATCATTGTGATCCTTCGCGATACTGACATGTTTTTTCCAAAGTAAATACTTTTTAGGGAATATAAATCTAATCCCATGAATCCATAAAAAGGCAACTTTTAATAACATTGAGACCCATTGAGACAGCATCTCTGTTTAAATGGTGAGCTGGCCAAGGCAGCAAAGATACTCGTTGGTTTCATCAAAAATACAATAATAATACAATTTATGAAAACGTACGAAGTAAAAAACTATCGTCGATGCAACGAAAGACGTTAGATATGCACAGATAGTGTATAAAACATAGAGAGGAAAAGGTATATAAACATGAGAACATTGTTTTGAATAGTTTGAGGTCAAATCTTCTATCAAATTTGTAATCAGAGAGATGATAATGTAGTTTATGTTTAACCTGCAGCTCACTCCAAGATCAAGGGCCATAATAAAAACAGACTTGTAATCCATAGGCAAATAATTTGATATAACACTGAAGGTGTTCACACACTTATGTACACAAGTGACCTATAAAGTAATTGATCATGGTGCTATAATATATGCCTGTAAATTCACCGTCTGAGAATTTTATATTCACTATATCATCTTTGTCTTTAAGGTTTCTGCACACATCATCACAGTTTGAGGAAGTTGCTTTGTCCTCCTTATACAACTTAACACGGGTACATTTGTTCTTTATGTGGCAAAATTACACAATCTACCTCCTTCTCTCTGTTCTCAGTGTCAGTAGCAGCGTCCTCTGATCACGCGGACAAACTATAAATATCATTCTTCAAACCCACACCGTTCTTGGTTTAAGTGCTTTTGAACTTTGTACCCTCGTCTTGGTGTGAGCTGAACGGGCGTGTCTTCTAAGTGTGAAAGAAGAAAAAAAAAGAATTACGGACTATTTCATCACCGAATCTACTGTTTAAAAAATGTTTAAGACTGTTACTCGTGTCTTTTTAAGGACATTTCTTATTTTTACGGCTGGTATTTGTACCTCCTCCCTCAGAGAAAAAAGATTTCAAATCAATGGACTTCTCCTGGTAAGATACGAGTGAAATAAAAATTGTATTAGAGCCGTGTGTGATCATATCACCCAAAGCGCATGTTAAAACTGCAGGCCTGGAAGGGCCATAGTCTAGTTGAGACAGGAATAGGCCTATAATCAGACAATGGGCAGTGTTATAAAAGCAATTATTGGAGCAACAAGGGGTTGTACTCTGATTGCTCTTCATTTCCTTCTTTTTTCTCTCCATTTCTTTTTTTCTTTCAAAAGAAAGGATGCAGTAATTAGAGGGTAGACCAGGTGGAAGTACACAACTCAAGAGCCTGGTGCGAGCTCGCCCTCTCCTCCACACGGGAAGATGGGAAGAGAGAAATGTGGAGGTGGGTGGAAGAGGGTGAACATGGCTAGAGAGGAGAACGTGGGAGAAGAATACATCGAGGTAAAAAAACAGGGGGGGGGGGAGAGGGGAGCAGCAGACGGGGAGAGGGGGGGGGGGGTTACATTGGGTCAAATAAAATGAAAAGTGTCATTTAGCCAAAGAAAGAAGAGGAGAGCAGTGTGCAGGGCGGGCGGGGGGGCTGGAGCTCGAGGCTGGCTGTGCGAGGTGAAGGGGAGGTGGAGGCGAGGTTAGCTGTTAAATAAGGGAGGGGGTCATAAGAGAGGGGGAGGATGCCCACTGCGATACAAATGAGGGTCTGCAGGCAGGGGGGGCCACCCACGGTACAACTTGGGCAACAAAGCTGCTTCTGTCTTGGCCTCCCTCCTCCACAGACCTCCTTGAGTGGGCAGGATTCCATTAGCAAGCTGCAGAACCTGGGATCTATTCAACCGCTAGTCCGGGCCTGAGTGTGTCCGTGAGCACACACACACACACACACACACATGCTCGACGAGCACACACACATGCACTCGTTCGCAGTCACACGCACTCACACATCGCTAATTAATCCTCAGATTATCCAGCCAATTATTACCACACTTGTCCTAATTAGAAATTATTTAAAGCATTTCCCAATTAGGGTTTACATGCTCAGTTGGGCAGGAGTCTGCCTCGGTAAACCAACTGGTTTTATAGTGGGGGGGAAACAGCAAGCTCATTCATACACACACACACACACACGCAAAAACACACACACATTTCTAGATCTGACTGTGGTAATCAGGGCGTCTCAACGAGTCCCTCTGTTAGGACGAGGGGGATGAGGACAGACAAGGGAAAGAGAGAGAAAGAAATAAAACAACAAAAGACATGCTCCTTCAGCGCAGCAGCAACACTGTAGGTCGCTCTTGTTAGGGCTGGGGACAGTGATTAGGAGAGGCCACAATAAGACCTGCCAGGAAACACATGCCAATTAGGTTACCAGGAGAACCACGGGCCCTCATTGCTATGGGAAACCCACTAGTCTTTACACCACATGGACCCCCTCACACACACATACACACACACACGCACACACACACACACACACACACACATTGGCACCCATGGCCTCATGCACTACCTTTTTCCCCCCAACCCTTTGATTAGATTATGATATTGGTAAAGAGAGGCCAAGGGGGGGAAATAGGGTGGAGAAGAGGAATAGAGGAGAAGAGGAGAAGAGGAGAAGACACTGTCGTTGATGATGTGGTGAAGGGCAAAAGGAAAAACGCAGGGGTTGATGTTAAAGATCAAACGTCGGTGGCTAATAGGGGGGGGGGTACACTTTGAAAAAAAATCCCCCCATGTGGATTGAAAGTGTGCCTTCTGGTCAGCACAAGTTTACTGAGAGGATGGTGTGTGTGTGGGGGACTCCAGGGAGAATTATTAGTGTAGAGAATTAAAAGCTCATCCATGGGTGACATGTAAGCCTCAGCTACACACATCCAAATGTTTACCACGCTGATATTTGATGTTATCGGGCCCTCGATGTAATACTCACAGCTTTTGTTCTGACGCGCGCGCACAGACGCAATAACCACGACGGCAGATAGCGGCGGCGGCACAATGCGTCCTCACTCCTCACGGCGCTGTCGGTCCCGAGAAGCTGCACGAGACAACGGCCCGGGCAAGAAAACAGAGAGAGAATAAGTCACTCTGGGATCCGTCGCGCTAATGTGATGATGGCGGAGATGTTGATTAATGCGCACGGTCCCTGTTATTAAATAAACAGGGTGAACACACAAAATATATTGAATAAATTACAGCGTGAACCGATCTCCTCCGCAACATCCAGCTCATTAGAATGCATGAGGAAACGATGCTCTGATTGCAACAAGAGTCACTCATTAAGGCATGTTTGTCCCCCCCCATACCCCCTGCCCCAAAACACTTACCCCTCATGCCTGCCACACACTCCACACACACCATCACCCCCCCCCCCCCTCACAGCACACTCTCCTGCTAAAAGCTCCCTGACTTAACATCACCCCCTTCCCAATGGACGTCACCAACAGACCACGAACCCTCTCCCTTCTCCCCAGTCAGCGCGCCATCCCTCATTTTCCTCCTCCTCCTTCTCCTCTGCTGGGATCTGTGTCATCATTTTAATTAATTTCTAATCAGGCGAGAGTAAACTAATCAGGGGAGGCGTTAAACAATGACAGCTCTGCCTGCTCAGACTCACACTGGGGGCCCGCCAGGCCGCTCTGCATGCCGGGAGGAGCCGCTCGTTGATAAACAACTCGGGGTATAGACGGGGCGGCTATCTGCGTCCATCTCCTCTCCCGCACATGTTAATATGAGCCGCAATGCAACGCATATGTGGCTCATTTGCATTCGCAGATTGGGCATGTAGTGAGCTGTTGATTGATACAAGATTAAATTACCACTATTTCCCAATTTGTATAGCCTCTTTTATAAGATCACTTTTAGGTGCATTATGTGGCAACAGCATATATGGAGACTGAATAAACATATCGATTCATGGACATATATGATGGAAATACATGTAAATGATCAGAATGGACACAATAAATAACCTAACCCTGTCTGAATGGTACAGTATGCATCAGCTTAGAATGGGTTGCACAAAGACCGCAGCTATCTGTAGGCGGCCAGATCCCACCAAGGCTGAGCCATTGTGGAAAACAGACAGAGAGAAGGAGAGAGAGAGAGAGAGAGAGAGAGAGAGAGAGAGAGAAAGAGAGAGAGCACTTTTGGTCAATATATTAACTGAGACAATGTAACAAGAGAGTGCTGATTAACCTCTTCCAGGCTTACCATGTGCCTAAAATACCTTAAACCAACATAAGTGAATCATAATTGGAAAATTCTATGATTGCATGACAATGAAACTGATGACGGATGAAGACCCAAAAAAAGTGTTCATGACCACCATCACACCGATTGGTGGAGTGAAATATTAAAAGTGCATTTTGAGTGTGTGATTGGCATCAGGGCCTCCAGAGGTGCTTTTAACCTGAGCTCCATGTAACCGACAGACACACAGCCAAGTTACAACTCTTAGGATTCGTCTCGTCTCTCTAATCAAAGCTTTGTAACCGGACCTGATTTCTCCTCCTGCCAGCGCCATGGCAACCGATGACCATTGACCTCTGGACCAAAGACCATTGGCATAGTTACATGACACAAGTAAACAGATGGACGTGTGCACTCGGAGATTAGAAACAATCACTCGCACACACACACGCTACGTTTATTTTATTTCACTTTGTTAACAAATTAAAAACACAAGAAAAAGAAAGCAACCGCGAAATCAAACTTTAAATTAAATACACGGCTGGAAACGAAGAGGATGAGGGAAAACGACACAGAGAGGGAGTGTGTTTAAAAAGATATATATATATATATATATTTATTTTATCAACCCCCCTCCCCTGCATCCACACCTCCTTCCTTGCCCTTTTTGCCAAGTATTAGATTCCCATGCCAACCGCTTCCATGGGATAGAATAAGAATTGCGGAGGTGGGAAGCTGAAACCCTTCCATAACATGTCAAACAACGCTGGAATCCAAAATGCAGAGTGAGAGGGAAAAAGGGTTAGAGGCAGATTTTCCACGGGGAGAAAGAAACTGTCACATCATCAGATTGGTTATTCTAAGTGGAGGGATGTGGGTATGGGGGCGGGCTGGCAGAGGCTTGGGCTGGCAGAATCTGGCAACAGTATACGATGGTGGTATTTCCACTAAAATAATCAGCCCCCAGGCAACGGAAGGGGGTGGGGAGGGGGGGGGGTTGTTGTGGGAGAGACAAACACAGCAAGGTTAGGGATTGTAGGGCTGGGAGGAGAAGACGAGGTGGGTGAGGGAGAGGGAGGATATGAGGGAGAGAAATAGCATGATGGAGAGAAAGAAAATCTGGGAAGCTAACCAAGGAAATCCTGCTTCTCAGATATGCAGCTGTGGAATTAAAATTGGTGTAAAAACACGAGAACAAAAATATACTTCACAATTCACAAGCCCATTGAAGGGTCGGGGGGGGGGGTGGAAGGGGGGGGGGTGGAAGATGTGCCACTCTAGGTTTGCACTGATACCTCGGGCGCAAGGGGTGTAAACAGCTACTCTCCTCACTTCACTTTGTCTGGTGCAGTGGTTTCAGGGTGTGTGTGAGTAAGCGTGTGTGAGTGTGTTTGTGTGTGTGTGTGGGGGGGGGTTTGGTGCCCGCAGGGGTCTCATCAGGCTACAGGGCGAGCTCAAGAGAGAAGACAAGAGCCCCTCAAAGATCAAGAAACACACAAAATGCCCCATGAAACAATTTCTACACTTTTGCATCCCCTCGAGCGGCATCATCGGCGAACAGCGAGGCATTGATTCACGATCAAACGAGCGTGATCGTCACTCAAATTCAATAATAACAACCATCACAATCAAAATCTCTCTGAATGAACTGTACCTCCACTTCAGGCCAGGATTAGGCCTTTCTGTGCTCACATTTATGCTGATGTGCCGCATTACGGCACAAAGAACTATATCAGAATCGAAAAACATCCATGCAAACACACAGATAGACGACAAATCAATTAATTTTGAAATAAACTGCACGAACAAACACGTTGTGTGATTGCTAACATGCGAATGGTTATTACAATGAAATTATGCACATGGAGAGTGTGTGTCCCTACAGTGTGCAAAGCACGATGACACATAAGAGACACGCGGGGAAGGAGGTGTCTGTATACGTATGCGCGCCCCCGCTCACAGAAACGTAACCCTCCTGTTGTGTTCCTTTCTTACATACAGCCGTGATGTTCCCGGGTCAATTTGACTCGGTTAATGTCGAATCACCCAAAAGTGGTCAGAAACCAAAAAATCCGAATAACTATAGTTTGTACCTCATCACCAACACCATTACTAACAATTCAATCAGTTTTTAGTGGAATTGAGTTATTCACCGCTCAATAGATCAGAGTTTACTCAGGAGAACTCACTCGTTTTAATGAAAAATACATGTTCAAACAATTTTTAGGTACATTGAAAAAATCGAAAGCTAAATTGCATTCGTCTACCATAACATGTATTTTCTCCTAAATTTTATTTGCATTTTGTAAGTTTTTTTTTTTAATGGGGTGATGTAGATAAATAGAGATGAAACACCTGTGCTGTTCAGGGTCATATTGACCCGCTCATTCAAAATCAAGCCAAATTAGTCATAAGGATTTATATTGAAAGTAAACTTTAGTTATGTTTATTTATAGTGTTAAAAGGACTTGAAAGAATCTTTAAGCAGCATTTCACTCCACAGAAACCATGCAGCTTCTTTCACGAAGATGAAAAAACTCATTAATGATGTAAACTCTGAGAGTAGTGTTATCAAATGAAGCCTACTGGAGTGTGACGCCACTAAAATAATACAATCATTAAGCATAATGAGTGAGTTATGAAGTTCCCTTAATGCATGTAGGGGGTGATGGTTGCAGCTGAGCATTGTGTTAGTTCATCTCTGTGGATACTTGATCTTAATACAAATCTCTGTGTAATACAGGCCTATTCATGCAGCCTGCCTTTTCCCTCTGGTTCAATTACCATCGGCTCCTTTGCAGAGATATTCAATTAAAGAAAAGGCTCCTCGTTTAGTTTTATCAGAAAATAAATTTGGCAACGTATAAATAATAATTTTTATGAAAGTTTTACTTAATCAAAGTCGAATACAATTTGGAAGTAATATCTATTACATTTGAAAAGTCACAAAAGGGAGATACAATATTTTCTATTTTTCTTCAAAAAATGTATTAAGATAATCATTGAGGCAAAACTAACTCTCAATTACGAGATGAGAATGGAATATCATAAGGACAATCAAGCGACCGTGAAATCGTGAAGAAAAAAAATGAAAGTGAAAGACAGACACAGCAAGCCAATACAGCCCATTCAGTGAGCCGGGTTTTTGTTGAGAGGTATTCTCTGCTGAATTTGTAGGCTTTCATTTCATTCCTCTGACATTCTCTCTGTCTGACCATCCAAGTCCTCTCCTGAGACCGATGAGTGCAAGCAGAGTTTCCAGAGAGAGCTATCAGGATTAGGATAATTAATATCGTCTCATTCCACTATGATCCTTTCCGCGGCCCACCGCACACACGAGGACGGGGAAGCAGTGAATATCGTAGCAAGAGTATCCAGTCAGCTGTCAATCTAGCCCAAAGCCCCCCCCCCCACACACACACATGACACACACACACACACACACATACACAAACGCACCCTCCTCAGCGGCTAAATTGCAGTTTGAGAGACGACAGGGGAGAGGCACCGATGGCAGCGGTGGTGGGGTGGGGTGGGGGTGGGGGGGCTGCCGGGGGCCCGAGGGACGCCATACAATGGAGCGTGCTGCTGACCAGCGTTCAGGTGAAATTGAATTGGAAATCTTCCACGGCTGGTTAGCATAACAAAGGGCCTCGTGGCTTTAGACAAAAGCTGCTTCTCTAATGCACAAAATCAATCTCTCCACGGGCCCGGCGCATTGTTCCCTCCCGCCATACAGGTGTTCCTTCAATGGTGCTTAATCAAAAGTGTCAAAACAAAGTTAAGAGTTATCTCTGTTCCTCCGCAGCTGCTTCTGCAGAGCAGGAAGAGGGAAGGAGACCAGGCGCTTAGGACGGCAGACAGCGTATAGGACGCTGGATGCATTCAGTGCCTCCTACGCCGGGATCCTTCGAGGAAGACTCGTCTCATCTCGACCGGAGCCGAGCGACTCTCACTGAACAAATACAGGAGGGAAAAGGAAGCAAAAGTTTAACCTACTTCAAAGCAGTGATGCGAGGAAGGAATCATTTTTTTACATAGTTTTTACAAAATGCAGCCTCACAATTAGTTCTAGTCTCTTCCTCCAGTGTGAGGCCTGGTTGGTAATATCGGTAGTAGCTGCATTTCTCCCTGAGGTTGTTAATTAAACGATGGTAAAACACGAGGACATCTCTAACTACGTGCAGCAGACATTGTGCAAAGAAAAAGCCATGAAGCCAAACAAGTACATGGATTTAAATGACTGCTATTTATTCTTAAAGTTGTGTTTTCTGCATTTTTTTCTTCCTTAAGCCAGGATATGTATAAAAGGGCACGCATGTATCATCTGCTCTCCATGGAGAGGCGACGCATTGGGTGGCTGTGTGTTTGGATAAGGTGTCTCTGTTGTCGCTCCGTCTGTGGATTACCACATAAAGAAAAACATAAATAATCTGGAGACTAATCCCAGCTCCTAATAAGTAGCATCGTGGATTCAACGCCTCCACGTTGACAGCCGCCAGATGACAATCCGTCGGAACACACTCCCTTCAACATTATACCGCGCCACGTGGTTTAAAATGTCAGCCGCGTGGACGGGAAATCTCTGCATAATACACTTTAAACTGACATTTTCATGATTGTGCCAAGGGGATGGTAATGTGGATAAAGCCATCTATCATTTAACATCACTATTACCCCTATATATTATGACATACTCCATTTCTAACTAATACCTGACGAATCCTGTCGCTGATTTGCAAAATCCCTGTGCAATGGCCTCACACAAGCAGAATATTAAAGGGATATTTAACTCTATCAAAACAGTATAGCGACTAGAAAGGTGCACTCAGTCGAGCGCAGATCTCCGCCAAGGTGTGTCTTCATGTTGACCTGTGGGGATGAATACAACCCACGATTGGTTAATAACTCGTCTTGACTTCAAGTACACTGGTGGTTCTGTTTTAATACAACAGCAGTGCCAAACTGTTAATTTAATATTGTTATTTTTTATTATTATTTTTTAAAAATATTTTTTGTGTATGTTTCTTTAATGTTTTTTTAAACTTTTAATTGAATTTTTATTTTCTTAGGCTCAAAACTTAAATTAAAAAATGTTTCCCTCCAGAAGTCAAGCATATTCAGAATGTCATGAAAAAAGGAACATTTCATTTTACTGTTCAGTTTGGGAATTTTATTTGGGTAAAGATTAGGCTCAAATTACATTATAACATTCATAATTTCCTCATATTGATCTGTAATTCCCAAAGCATTAAATGGTTTGATGAAGTTTTGAACGTAGTCCTCCTAACCATGTCAAATTTGAAGTTATTCCATATTTGCTTTTTTGTTTGGGTTGAAAAAGCCTCAACATTCAATGTAACACAGAGAAAATGTCCTCCTGTTTAAACTCTCATTAAAATCCTTTCTCTCCAAAGGTTGGCTGAAAATGACCATGTCAAACCTGATGTCATTTTAATACCTCACTGCAAGCGGATTTGAAAAGTTGGCGCCCCTTTCCATAGAAAATACTGAGAAGAAAAACACTTGAAAATAATTAATCCAAAGATGTTTTTAGTTTTTTGAAGCACCTGTTTGTCCCATGCAGGCCTGCATCGACCCACAATCACCTCTCAGGACATTACAGCCACAATACGGCAGAATCTAAAATGCATTTTCTTACTTCACATTCAAACTAAAGCTTTTTTTAAATTTATTGATAATTGTGTAGCACCAAGAAGTTTTTTATGAAGAATCGTACTTGGCTTCTAACTAAAGCAAGCACAGACTGCAGGTTAGCTGCTAACCCGGCCCGCGCGGCGCCGAGACAGCATTGCGGGTTGGAGGATATCCGATGGGAGGAAGCAGCCGATCTGGAAGCCGATCTGGAAGCCGTTATAAGCGCCGGACACCACCGGACGTCTTCATCTGCTTCGCTTCTTCACTTCTTCACTTGGTGACTGCTTGACGCTGAAACAAAAGATGGGAGCAGAACCATGGCGGCACATCTGTTATACGTCATAAAACCCAATAGCGACAGCTCTGAGAGGGAGGAGCCTGGGCCAAATAGAACCGAGCTCCTCTGTGCTTGTGCATGGCCACCGTTCTCTCATGCCGCCTCCCCTTCAGGTCAACCCTGTTATCTCCGTCAGCGGGGTTTGCACCGTTAGTGCCGTTAGCTGCAAGCAGCCGGCTCAGCTACGTAACAGTCATGACAGTTTCTGATAAGCAGGGGAGAAATATATTGGACATTGATGAACCATCGTCGTCGTATATGAGCAACATTTTCGTATCTATAAAATGAAACACATTCTATTGCGGGATTGTGAGTAGAAATGTATGCCAGAGATATTCTACTTTTTAGTATGCTAATTATTTTAGCACATGATACAGTTTAGTCAGTGCATACATTTACATTAAGAATTTGGACATTCAAATGAAATGGCAGAGGGTAAATATAGTGCCCTTTTTATGAAATAAGGAGTGATGTCTGACAGCCTGTGTTACATCGAGGGCCTCAAAGTTCTTTCACTAATGACACGATGGGCAATGTAACTCATTTAACTGCTTTTGTGAATACATTTTTTTTTTTTTACTGTATAAACCCTGTTTTAAAATACCTTTGTTCTAGCTCAGGGGTATATGTTATTTTTTTGAATTTGAATCAATTATATAATGCTGATTTGTGACAATGTACAGAGATCCAGACAACGGAAAAAAAGCTATATTTTTTCCATTTCACACACAAACAGTATTTTTTTTAATTAACTGGCTTCCATCGCGGCTCATGCAGCGGGGCTGTGCCGCTCTTCTCACCTCCACTATCTCCCGCCAGGCATCCAGCCTTCAGCTCAATCTCCCACAGCCTCTGCTGCTCCGGCCCTTGGGAGGACTCATGCAGACCAGTTGATTAAAAATCACTTAGTGGAGAACACAAACAAAGCTGTCAGCCTTTGGCTTGCCCTTGGGATTGGAGTGAGGGGAGGGGAAGCACAGGAGGGGTAGAATAAGAAGAGATGAAGGGGAAGAAGAGGAGAAGGAACACTTAGCATGTTTCAGTTACATTTTAAAAGTTGACAAATGCCTTAAAGTGGGAACAAGCCAGGATTGTGGGATGAACTCATATCATTACCGCATTGAACATCTTTTGTGGTGTGGGTATTAAGCTTGTTCCAATCATGCTTTATTCTTCATTGCCAAGGATGCTTGACTGACATAGAAATCCTGCAGTCAAAAGTAAGAGGTGATTGGGGTGCAGGATGGGTTTATTTGAAGTATTTACTTTCAAATCCGATGACCAAGGTTCATTCCCACGAATGCCAAGAACATGTGTCTTTTGATTTTAGTCACACTTGCCTGAATCTTATCCTAAAGGACCACTCCATTAGCGTGTTCGGGCCCATTGAAGGCTTTTAAAAAAACCTTGTTTGGGGTTGAAGGAGCTGTATTTAGCATTATGAACATTAATGTAAACAACTATGAGCTATAAAAGTAAAGATATAGTGGAGTAATGTCTACTTGAGCAGATGATAAAGTCACTCTCCCTCTGTGTGTGTTGCTAGCCGAGCTCCGCTTTGACGGCAACGTGTGCTTTTAGTGCATGTTTAGTGCACGTGAGCGCCCCCTCAGGTCAGGCTCTGTATTGCACCTTTAAACATTTCATTTTCTTAATTAATTTCAAGCTACACTATTTTAGTAACCTCTCTTTGGTGGTGCGTTCATGGAAGCTCCAACATTGACAGTTGGTTGTCCATTGCGCTTGTGAGTTTTCTTTCCAACCCAGGGGACAGTAAATAAACAAGAGGCTCACACAAGAGAAGAAGTGTCCCTGCTCTCATCTACAAAATAAAGTGGAATCTCTGAAGGTTTGATTTTTTATTTTTTTTACTGAAATGAAAGGAAATCATGTTGATGTGTGGCAGTCCACTCGTAGCCTTGACATGTTTTATGTGGCTCAATTTACCCACTGGCTGACGTTTCCAAGTTACAAATAGGTCAGGACATCCAATTTGTGCACATAGAAGCCAAATAATGCAGTATTTCAATAAAAAGGCAAATCCTCATTAAGACTGCAGGCAGCTAAGAATGGCTTATTGCTCATTACACTAACAATATGCGGATATGTTTCCTTAACAAACAAGTAGTATTCAAATAGATCGTTTAATCCAACAAACAGTGAAAATATCATATACTCATTTTGGAATCATATATATTTTTTAAAAGGCTAAATAATGACTTTCATTATTAATCCACAATCACAATAGTTGTTTATTAATTTTCACAAAAATTAATGAACTCATCAATTTATCATCTCCTCACGTTATTCATGTCAACAAGACCTAATCTGTGATCTGGTGCCCACCAAATACGACAATAAACAATCAGTCAATATTTAAATTAGGGGAGGAGTTAAAAATGTACAGCTGTAGTTTGATCATAGATTCGTTGTTTGTCATTTTCAATTAAATGTGCCAAACGCGCTGAATTCCATCTTTTCAGTTGTTGTTATTTTGCCTTTTGTGATCATTAATGGGACATCTTTGGGTTTTTGGTGGGTCAAAAAGCAGTTTAGAGCTTACATTGTGCTTTGATTATTCAAGACAATATTATGTTGTTAATATCATTAGATTAAGCAATAATGAAAACGACCTGTTAGTTGCAGTTGAACGCGACACATAAGCGTAACAGGAAGTTACAGGAAGTCATTACTGTGCGAGGCAGAAACAGATCAGTTCTAGAAACTAGATGATGACCGTTACTGGTCTGATCGTATTGTGACACCCAGCTGTAACCAGTGAGCACATGTGAGCACGCACACACACACACACAAGTAGACATAGTGTTGTGCATACACAGTCACACGCATGTGCAAAAGACACACACAGACACAGCTGCCACTGACAAGGGCAGAGCAGCACGGCTCCAACGGTCGACTGGCCTTCACCACCAGATGGTAGTTGCCACTGATTCTCTTGACACAGACACACACACACACACACACACACGGGCGCGCTCACACACAAACAACGTTGTGATTCGACACACGCATTTGTTATGCGCGAGTCCTCGGTAATAGTCACAATAAGGCTTTAATATTCGGGGTTGCAGATGCTCTGTAAACCTTCACCTCTACAGTTCACACTTTGCTGACTTTACCGGAATAATTTTGACTCCATTGATTCGCATCCCACCGCACTGAGGACAGGGCCACACAGGGATGCCCGAATCCGACCGTTGTAAACATCCTCAGCATATGTGAGTAAGGTGAGAAGTGTCTCCGGGGAGGAAAGTTGAAAGGCAAATTGAGCGTAGGCCGTCAGAGAAAGAGAGAGAAGTACAGACGGACAATGAAAGAGCGATAACAGGTATGTGAAGAGAGGAAATAGGAAACAATGAATATGGAAGTCTCCCAGGATGCAGGAGCAAAGTCACCCCATCGGTATCCCCACCGGGGCTTTTAAGGGTCAACTGAGAACTGAGCGGGACATTGGCGTCCGGTACATTGCCTGTGTGCAGACAACCGGAGAACTCGTTTGGGTGAATTATATATACATTCACGTACACACACACACACACACACCATACGCTCTCTCGTGTGTCCCTGTCTCCGCCGTTGTGAGTCTTCCATTTTATTTTTTGCTGACCTGTATGCGGAAGGGCTGACAGAGGTGAGCACACAATATCCCGGCGCCCAAACACAGAGAATTGAATCACCCCTGGGCTGACCTGTCCACGGAGCAGCGCCTCGCCTATCTGCACCCCGGTGCCGTCGAGGGGACCGTTTAGGGCAGACGGTGACCCTCGCGCGACCCCCGGGTCCGTGTGGCTCTTCTGCCTCGGCTGCCGGGCAACATGACAACCGATACAAGGCCCTGTCAAACACATGATTGACATGTCCCCGCCCATCTCAAACAACATTCACGCCCCGGCAAATTACGCCAAAACCCAGACAGACAACCATATCTGGGCTCCCTATTTGCTCTCCTGTCATCTTCCATATGTTGCATGTTGCTCTCCATTCTGTTTGACACAACGGATTAGTTGTGTGAAATAATGTCAAGCTCTCTGATGCTGACCCAAGGCCACCAGACCGGCTCGGTTTAAAGGGTAGACCGGCTTACGCGGTGCACCGTGTGGGATTTAGTCACTTTTAGTGTTGTGTTCCTTTTTCGCGATGGAGTTACTGCTGCAGGGCAGTCGAGTCACGCACCACTCTTCATAAAACCACAATGTCTCCCATGCATTTGCCGTACCTGCGGTGGAGATTGGCGCGCACACACACACACACAAGCAAATCACACATACAGAAAACCCACACACACACACAAACACAAAGAAAGAAAAAGAGCTACAGTACTCCCGACATCAACAGTGGCCTAGATAAGCACAATAAACACAAAAGAGTGCCCCCCCCCCATGAAAATAACCCTCCATCTAAGCATCACTGTACTTATCTACTCATAAACATAGGGATAAATCAATTCAGTGAGAAACAGTGATTTTTTTTCTCTCTCCCTCATTTGAAATTACAGCTGCGGTACCAAAGCTAGCATGATAGCATAGGTCAAATTCACTAACCTCTCCTCTCCATGGCAACAGTCTGCCTCTCACAAAAACAACACCCACACAAATAGGCTCAGTGTGGTTTTGTTGAAGTCATTGTGAGTCGTTTTTCCATGACCTGTGAATGTGTGTGTCACGAGTGTGTTGCTGCGCCTTTGCATGTGTTCCTGCAAGATGTCGTATAGATGTGTGTATGTACACGTGTATAGGTTCATACGCAGGTATATCTGCCTATCAGCGGTTGAGAGTGCATATGTGTGTGTGCGTGTGTGTGTGTGTGTGTGATGACAACCCTGTTATCAGAGCGTCTGTATTAGCATTGCAGCGGTTCACCGCTTTGTTTTACTCTGACCTGTATAATCAGTGTCACATTAGCAACACAACAAATCAAACGCTGCGAGCTCCCCCTGCAACCTCTCGCACACACACACACACACACACACACACACGCGCACATGTCCTCCTTCATGCTCCCAGCTGGCCACCACACTGTGTTAAACAGATGCTAATTAATATGAAAACTAATACCTATTACACAACATACAAAGATCCATTTTGTATCCGCAAGCAGAGAGATGAAATTAATTAGGAAAACGTGTTTCTGTTCACATCACAGCTCAGAGGCTTATATCTGAGAAGGTGGTTATGTACCTGAACACATATGAAAAACAAGCTTGGCTAAAATATTACGGCAATTTTTTTATTCCAGTTAAAATCCAAACAATTTGTTGTTTGGATTTTGTTTGATTAAACATTTTCAACTACAGTAAATATTTCTTATTTGAACTGCTATACTATAAAAAACAATGTATATACTACAAATAAAAGTATTATTGATCAAAAACTAAAACTGCTTTCATAAGGAAATAATTATTTCAGTTTATAATTTGCAAGGATTTGTAATATATTTAATATTTTAGGTTTGGGAGTGTTATGCAATAATGTCGCCCGGGACTATCAGAAGATGTAAGAGGTTTAAAAAAAAAACTATTTTCTGATATTTAATACACACAATAATTAATTGAATAATTGAGAAAATTCTTTGCAGGTCAACTACAATTGAAAATTATAGCTAGTTTCTAGCCCAATAAAATACAAATAATTAAAATCTTGATCAAGTGCGTTTTGTTTATTAGGTCAATAAAAATAATAAAATACATTTTCATGTTTTGTCACCTTCACAGTTCCACCTGACGGCAAGCTCTTAAAATGTGCATTACATTTGGCATCAGCCACGTCATCGTTTTCACCATTTAGACCGGAATAACAGAATTAAAGAAGGCAGTTTTCCATGAAAAAGGTTATTATACAATTACACATGGTTTTGGAAGGCTCATAGGGAGAGTGAGGTATTCAATTTGAAGAGATGTCAAAAAATTAGCAACATGAAAAGCTGTACAGTAATAGTAAATACTCTTATCGTTATGTTTTACTATAAAACATAATATGGTTAAACATAACGGCCTACGATTGCCCTTAAAGATCAGCAGCAAAGAAAGACTCTTGTTTCTCCTTTTCCTGATACACGGGAGAGAAAAGTCAGCATCCGCTCAGCTCCTTCTACTGTACACCCTCCAAGTGGTGAACAAAAAACAAAAAAAGGAGAAGAAAGGAGAAGAGAGGAAGGAAGAAATTGAGAAGAGGGTGAGGAAAAAAAACAGAGGAAGGAAAGGGAGAGAAGACAGACGGAGACAGATGGGCACAGAGACAAGTGCGGAAAGACAGACGGGAAGAGGGAGCTGAAAAGGGAGAAGGAGAGGAGATGGAGGGATAGATTGAGCGAGGAGAAGGAGGCGTACTGTAGGAGATCCAGCTGACATTAGCGGGTGAGTTTATGAGATGTGATGATTAGCCAAATCCTGCTAATCAATGACACATTCACATGGGTTCCTGCTCTGTTGCTAAACACTAATTGGTCTATTCTGTGGCAAATAGGGAGATGCTGTTTCCCACTTCACTGTGAGCAATGCAAGCTGACACGGGGGCACATGTGAGTGCACACACACACACACGTACACACACACACACACACACACACACACACACACACACACACACACACACACACACACACACACACACACACACACACACACATGTATTGAACATTGCATGCACATACTGTACATCTGTAGCAGATTCTGGTCCATAAAAAGGTCAAATTGAGACTGATTCAATTTGAGATGAGGAGCAGAGGATGCTGCTCGACTCGCTCTCACAATAAGGAGAGAATGGGATCCTAGAGCGGGCCAGTTGAACCAGCAGAGGGGGGGGGTGTGTGTGTGGGGGGGGGGGGGGGTGGAGACGGAGCCTTAAATTCAATTTCACTTTGTTGAGTATTTAGATAATGTCTCCTAATGTAATGCCGGGCCCGTGAGTGGATCCACAGTATAGCGGCAGCATGTCGTTAATCACTATGCAGCAGCAGCGCCACCACTGGCCGAGGACGGGCACTGCAGCACACACCTGAAGACCGGATACAGGGACGGTACCTGGACTGCACCGGAGCAAGACTAAATGTTATGTTCGATATAAATATATATATTTATATATTACAGTTTTAAATACAAATGGTACATTTATATGTCATTTATTAGAGTCACTGCTGTACTTACATGTATTTATTGTCCATTAATTTGAATACATATACTGTACATAAAACACAAAACTATGACATTCCCCATCCAAAATAATTAAAGCCCTCTTTGCACTGATTGTAACAGTTTGACCTGTACAAAATAAATATGGTGTTTCCCATGTGTTGCTTTTATTCATATGCCGCTCACCTACTTGTCTTATTATTGTAATATATTTCATCTTTACTCAACTTTTGTTGCCCTTATTTTGGATGTATGTTAATGTATATAAGTACATTGTACATAAGTATATTGGAAAACAACACATTTCTCTGTTTGTGAAAATACACCTGGTCAATAAAGTTGATTCTGTTTACTTAAAAAAGCGAGCTTTGTAAAACTTGAATGTGTGGAGTTACTCCCGATCAGGCTGTTTCCATTCTACTAAGCACCGACATAATAATTTATCAGCCATTACTTCGGCAGCACGCCACTTAAAATAATCAACCAATATAAACATTATCGCTTCATTTTAGTTCCTGAAAAACATACATGTTTTATTTACATTAGTGCATCAATTAGTCAAATTAATAATTATGCCAATCAAATAATCCATTAGGTCATTTTTTCATGGTTCCAACCTTTCGAGTCCTCCCCCCCTCCCCCTTACTTACACACACACACACACACACACACACACACACACACACATTCCATATCAATGAAAGCTTCGGGCATAACAAGCAGCTTTTGGGAAATGGAAAAAAAACATTTCTGGCATTTTATTGATTAAAACAGTCAAATAATCGAATAGAATTTGCTCCCTAAAGAGCCGCTCACCGAGAAGAACGCTATTGTCATAATGTGTTCACGTGTGCAAGCAGCTCTCAGTCTTTCTCGTACAGTACACACGCCCGCCCACGCACATGTACAGCACACACACACACACAACGCGATGAGTGCGGTCAATGCGGGGGGTGTTCCTCTTTCGGTGAGTGCCCGTGGTTAACGGTGCTTTAAGTTGAAGAGGAGGACAAGAGGAGGGTTCACTTAAACACATGACTGTTACTACCTAAACATTAGTGCATGGACCCTCTCTGTCTCTCTGAGTGTGTCTCAGGATGTGATAGTGTGTCTGTGTGTGTCTGTGTGTCTGTGTGTGTGGGTGTAATTATGTGCAGAGGAGAGGCTGTTTGGGGTAAATAGAGTTGCAATTATTATTGTAACCTGTTAGATTGTCAGCCCCACTACCACACCGGGCCTGGAGGAGACAGAAAACAGACAGACACATAAGTAGTGCGTTTAGAGAAAAACACTTAACTCACAACAAAATGCCTATTTCTCTATGACAAATATTAGCAGAACTTTTATATTTTATTTTTTCCGAATGAATGGGTTCTAATGACGTCTGAAAAAGAGACTCTAGCGTGTGCAAGGTTATCATTTGGTTGTTTTATTTCTTTATTTAAAGTGACAATAATTGCAGCACCTGTGGCTCAGAGTTTAAAGTGAGAGACGATGAATGAATTGATTTGTGTGAAGTTATATTTTGTTGTTGCTGCTCGTGTTTGTGTTCTAAAAAAAACCCTCGGATGTACGAGGAGTGTTTAAAATAAGTGATTTGATTGCTGTGTGTCAAGACATGATATCACTGAATTGATTTAATGTGCGATACACTCGCTGTTGACAGCTGTTTGACTGAGCTGAAGTGCAACGCTCCATCAGCAGCAAATGGAGTAACCCATTCAACAGCCCTACTGCTGTATCAGAGACAGGAAATACATTGTGTCTCCCCTCAATACTTTATAAATGCTGTCAGAGCAAACATGTGATGACAAGCTTTTGAATTATTACATCTTCCTGCAAAAATATCCAGGATTAGGAGAGTTTAACGAAGAGTACTCTTCTAATATACTGATTTTATCAGGGAAATAAATAGGAAACTCATAAACTAGATGCTTAAAATGTACAGATTGCTTAATAATCAAAATAAAAGTACATTAATATCCACTGCCACCTGATCAATTTGATAACCTCAAATACATTTTAAAGAAACATTACGGAAAGATTTGCCCCTCTCACTCTTTTTTGCTATATTTTGCACATACAAATTGATACACACACACACACACACACACACACACACACACCACAGGCTTATAATGTTATCGGCCCAGATCACCAACTCAGCAGATCGCAACCCGCATGTCACCTACGATAATTTAGCACACACACACACACACACACACACACACACACACACACACATGCAGAGCTTGGTGCCCCTTGTCAATAGGACGTTAAGGGTTTTGGCACTAATGACCAGTGTCGAGATAAGAGAGGAGAGGTTAATGTGTTGCTGTGGGTGATCAAGATAAGGCCGATCCCTTTAAGCCAGCGGACAATGAGACGGTGAGAAAAGGAGAGAGGATTCAAAAACTAGAGTTAAAAGGTATGGAGGGAAAGAATATACGGATATAAGCAAAAGCCTCGTAAAGAACTTGGTTTGTGTCAGACCCACCGCCACATGGAGGCTATTGTTTATCCCATTTGATATAGGAGTGAGTGAATCTAAGCAGATTCAGTCCATCAGGGCTGCACACATACATATGCACACAGCACAGCAGAGCACGAAATACTCACAACTCAATAGCCACCGCAGAGCAATCCTGCTTTTTCGCTGAATGGGTCATCGGTGCAACTCAAAAGACAAACCAAATACACAACCCTGTCATGTGTGTCAGCACAACACCTATCTCTGATGATCTGTTTGTTCAAAGTATTACTGTAAGATTAGGGGGTATTATTATTAATGCATACATGTATCTTCACTGTATATTACACTATATATATATATATAAGTATACCCCCCCCCCCCCCCCCCACACACACACACACACAGAAACACACCTTCTTACCTGTGAGTGAATGTAACATAAAATCCCCCCCCCCCTCCTCACACACACACACACACAACCATCTGCGTGGCCGGCTGGGTCGGCTGACATTTGGACACTTGTCAATCATCTCTTTCAATAGCGAAGCGGTAGGAAAAATGTAGTCGGGGGGTCAGCAACTCAGAGTATCGCCATGGCAACAACTGCACTGAAGTTCATAGCCTGCTGGGACTGCAGTTCTAAGTGTGTGTGTGTGTGAAAATGTCCATTTTTTGTTTCTGGTTCGTGTGTGTGTGTGTGCCTTCTTGTGTGTCCAATTGTTCCCCATCAGCCAGAGGCAAATACTCCTCCCATTTTAGCTCTCACCTTGCAACCTCACAAACAGCTTTAGCCTGCCCCCTCCAACCCCTCCTCCCCTTATTCTCTCTCCCTTTTTTCTTCTCCTTCTGCCTCCCTCCCTTAACCAGCGGGTCAAGGAACAAGGCCCTGTGAAGTACAGCATCCCCCCAAAAAGGAAAAAAGAGTACTTAACCTTTCCCCACCTTGGTCTCTTCCTCTCTTTCCCCTTGGCCTTTCTCGGTCTTGCTCTTCCTTGCTGGTGTGTGCGTGTGTGTGTGTGTGTGTGTTTCATTGTGATCCTCCACTTGCACCCGCCCTCTAATTGTTTTCTCATCTTCAATAGTTGTGCTTTCATCTGTTCGCCAGCCGCTGCATTCGGCCTTTTGTTGTTGGAGGCGGTGTAAATCGCGCATGAGTTATCCCATACTGTGGTTCAGGCGCGCGAGCGGCCCTGTGTTCAGCCGAAGAGCAAGAAAACAGAGCGATTGAGCACACAAACACATCAGCCACAACAAACTATGTGGAGTCTGCGCCGCTGGTGGTCTGTTTATGGGATAAATACGCAGGATAATTTGTGTTCTCAGGGAAAATAGCTCAGATTGAGAACAATCCACTGACCCGTTTACCAAACACTTATCGCAGAGAGGTTCACCAGCACTATTCATCCTCCCGGGCTCTAGCAGCCACACACGAGCAGGCAGCCAGTCCCTCCTATACTCAGACGATAATGACAGCACGGTGTGCTGTTGACAGCAGCCACACAGATATGAATTTAATACAACGATCCAAATGGCACCAACACCTTTAGCTCTGGGAATAAACGCCTCAGGTGAAGATGTTGACGTACACATTAACACAGCAGCTTGTTGCTGATTTTTTTTAGATATTCAATGATAGTTTAGTTAAAAAGAGGACGCAAGTCCTCTTGTGTTGCATTAGATTTGAGCACAATTGTTTCTTTTTGGCGCAACAAAAAAGGCCGATTTGGAAAAATAAAAACAACGGCTTACAGAAAAAGAAAATATTAAATTAAAAGTACGCAGGTTGCTGCACGTGGGCTAATTTTGTGTCCTTCCTCGTAGGTCTACTGTAAGCAGATAATGTTATGAGTAAAATCCACTGCTAATAGCTGTTTGATGTGGATTAACATGCTCCATTACCCCAATGTACCAACACTGCCAGAGTCATTACAGAGCACACATACATGCACACACACACGCATGCACACACACACCCACACAGAAATAAACGCTCCATGACACAGACACCAACACTGCTCCATCCAAATCTCCCCCGTGCAACACACACATTGGTCCAACGCTCTCCTTCTTCCCAGTCCCATCAACAGACGAGGCCAGACTGGAATGGCGTAATTCTGGGGGATAACTCATGGATAATTTTGGGATAATCTCCAGCAAACCGTTTCGGAGCGCTGCCACTCAGTTTGCCCAGCAGCCTGATTACCAGGCTCCCAATGCCAGCCACTTGTAGTGACCAGCACCGCCAGCAACCACTTTGCTGCACGCAAAATAAACCAAACAAGCGAGGACCTCCAGCAGGAAAACATCCAGATCTGCACTCAGATACTCACTAAATACTGCAGGTTAATGAAGGAGGCAAACACACCCAAAACACCAATGTAAAGGGATCTTGTCATATGCAAAGGCATATGTGGAGAGCATACACACCAAGCCCCCTCCATGCATGGCAGCTGAGTGGGGTTTTCATTATGTGTGATTGCCATCTTGTGGTGGGAGTAACTACACGATGAAGAGTAAACGTTTAACCTTTACTGTGACGTGCAATTAAATATCCAAATCCAGTTTTAGCCAAGGCCAAAACATAAAGGCAATTTCTCCATCTTTCTTTGAACGATTTAAGAGATTAAGCGAAGTGACATCATCATTTCAAACATTTCAAACATCACTAAAGCATTAACAAAACGCGGTCAAACTGACGTCTTTTTGCATAATACCTTAGTGTTAAAATTATATCATGACATTTTTAAGATCATTTTAATTTGCGTAAACATTGTCACGGTGCGGCAACACTGGTCCATATGTTGATAAATACTGACATCTAGTGGCTCGACCTAAAAACTGCGCGTGGATCATAGCTCACCTGACTAAATACCACCACCTCTTGGACAATACCCCCCTGTAACTCGGAAAGAAAAGCCAAACGCGTCTTTTAAAATATATATTTTTAGTTTTCTCACATGAGTATATATACTTCATACATTTGAATCATTTTATATAAATCATAAGCTTGGAAATAAGGAGAGTGATATAAGTGATAACTCTCCTGTCACACTTACGCGACGACTTCCTCGTGAATGCAATATTCAGCTGTCTGCGCGCGTTCACTGCTGAGAAGTTGCACACTGCAGATGACTTTGGATGCATCGTGTCATTGTTCCCTCTCTGCTGCGTGCACACCTGCAGATACCGCCTCCCCTGCCTTGTGCAGGAGCACGCAGACTCCCCTGAGACACTCGAGGAGACCAACACAGCTCAAGCCCACGACAAATGAAGTGTCATTTCAGGTTTACTCACCATGAGTTAAGACATCTATCTCTTAAGGCAGTAACATTTCAGTTTCAGTTTGGAACTCAAGTCATGAACAGCATCTCCCTCTACTGTCACAAAGATGTGTCCAGGATATAGTCTCAAAAGGTTTTACCAAAAAAAAAGGCTAAAATTAAAAAAGCCAAGGTTTTTCTAAAAGAGGAAGTGTTTTCCTGTAGCATCCGTAAGAAAGGGTGTCTCCAGTCTCACGGTGTGTAAAATAAAAAAAATAAAAAAGCACTCCTCGATGACATGGTGAAGAGCCTGTGAGGTGAACGGTAACAGCCCCTTAGAGCAGATACAGGAAGCAGGGTCCCCTCCGGTCACTCCATCACTCCACAGAGCACTTTGAAGTCCAGCACTTCCTCTTCTTGGTCCCGCTATTGGAGAACGACCGACATGAAAGATTCACTTCTTCAAGAGTGTGTCCTGTTCCATTACTTAGATGATAGATCCAGAAGTGGCGCGAAAGCACACCGGTCTGCTCTCTCGTCCCCCCCCCCCCACCACACTCTCACGTTGACTGATTTGCTCTGCTCCATCTCTGCACTTGACCAATCCACTCTAACAGCTCCGCCGCTCTCAACTGTACACCGGTTTGCACCACGCAACCTATCACACTTTTGAGGGAGTCTCCCTCACACGCCTTCTCCTCCCCTCCACCGCTGCCAGCCACCTGTAGACTCACAAGTACTCAAAGCCATTTCCCAATCTCCCGCCCTCCTCGCCTCATTCTTATCGCGTCTATCGCTCCCATCCCCGTCATTTCCCACCTCATCTCCCACTCGGTTTTCACTCCTATCCACTTTCAGTCCTTTCACTTCCTCTAATATGTCCTCAGCCTCTACCCAACCATTACCAATTTTCTCTGACACACTATTTGCTATTAGCCCCTGGTCTTCCTCTCATCCCTCCACTCTCCATCCGTGTCTCTGCCTATCCTCCTTATATATCCTCAGCCTTCGCTTTTCCTTCTCCCCATCTCCAGCGGCATGAATATATTATTATCTATACAATGGGTCCTTGCTTATTGTTTATGAATTACCAGCCTTGCGGCCAAACAAAGCCTATTTTCATAGGAAACCTCCATTTCATTTCAGCTCCAATTAGATTGGGGTCTAAAGAATAGGAGTCCTCAGGCCCCAGCCCCTAAGGATGGCAGGTCCATTCAGCTTCATTCAATGGGGCCTTATTGCTTTCCCATACAAAAGAGCACGTGGACGGGCTTTCAGACTGAAACACCAACCAAAAATGACTGGGAGACAGTACTGTACAATAACAAATCTTTGAAGAAAAGACACTGAGTGCTTATCCTCCCATCCATCAATTCATCCCTCACTCTTTGCTTTCTTCTTCTCCTGTTTGTACATTGTAGACCTGGACATTAATGACAGACAGTTGAAAGAGAAAGGGAGTGAAAGAAAGAGAAGAATAAAGAGGCAGAGCAGCTCAGTTATTCACAATACATGTCAAGTCTAAATGATCACTGGCTGCTGAATAGACAGATGGAAAGGGAAAGAGGTGAGTCGTGTGTGTGTGTACAGCTGATTGATTCCCTGCTTTGAAAAGAGAGAGAAAGGAGTGAACGAAAGAGAGAAGAAGGCCGTGATGCTTTTCCTGAGCTGCACAATAGTCGGGGAGTCTGAGCCGTATTGTGGAGCGCCCACAGTGACAAGCTGTCACTCCATCCCGGTGGGAAGAAAGAGGCGGAGAAAGTGAAGAGGGTCTGGGGCCGGGTCAGAACACTGATAATAAACGTCTGCCTCTTCAATTCAAAAAGTTTTCTCACCGACCAGCAGACCCTTGACGGGAGGAAGAAGAACGCTCTCAAGTTTGTCGCGGGGGAAAGCGGGAGGAGAAAGAAAGGAAAGTTAAGGGGTGTGGAGGTGTCAGAGCATCGTGCGCTAATGTGCCTCCACCCATGGGATGAACGATGAAGATATAACTAAGAAGCTAAGAGACTCCGGTACACTTCCCAGTAGCAAGGCCGGTGGCTCTTTTTCCATGCTCTGCTTCCTTTGGTTCTGAGAGGCCGTGAGAGAGTCAGAGGAGGACAGGGAGGAGGTCCGCTCCACAGGATGGGCCTTAGCTTCCATAGAAGTCATATTCAACGTAAAAAACAACAACAAAGGGGAACTTCATTATGAGGGGACAAGGGGAGAGTCAAAGTTTGGCGTGATGTCGCTTCAAAAAGAGGGCGCACGCACACAAACGAAGGGTGTCTTTTTGTCAAGTGGACGACAATGTGCAACCAACTTTCTGCACTTTAATTTCAAAATGTTCGCCGCTTTCACGTTTGAACCGGCGCGGAACAGGTTTATAAAACTTGAACACAACACGTGTATTCACGTGTAGCCTATAGGTTGAACCGTAGCCTATGTCACACATCTTCTTCGGCGAGTGAACTTAGTGAGAGCCAAGAGGCAGATATAAACTATAGGACAAGATAGGACTCGTGAAACGTGACAAATACCTCCAAATCCAAATGTTGAGTGACCCGTCGGCAAATAACATTTGAGGAGTGCGGCGGCAACATGACGGTTTCAGGGCTCTCAAGTCTCACGCTCTCAATTTCTCACGCTGAAAAAAACTCTCGGCTATTTAATGCTTGAATGCAGGGGTGCTCAATACGCCGATCGATAGGTCGATCGCGGTCGCTGCAGAGTCACTAGCACCACCCCCCTGCGGATTAAAAGTGCACTCGCACAGACCGCCTTTTTGCGAAGGGTGCGTTGGATACTGCGTCGCAGTGTATCACGTGGGGGCGGAACAACACAAGTTTGGTCAACAAAAACTATAACAAAATAATAACAAAACACGTTATAATACTTTTCTTTTCAGTACAAGCACATTACCAATAACTTCTATATTTTGAAGCCGAACACTCCATACCTGAGCAGTGGTTTCCTCACCAGTGATATGACTCCTCATAACGCCATGGTTGCCTCCTGTCGCACACTTTTTATTTTGACTTCTGCCCTTACAGTAAATATTGTTGCATGTTGGGACATACGACTTCAAAATAGGCTCCGGTCATGCCGAGCCATATGGCATTGACTTCTATTTGAAGTTGATCTCACTTTGTTGTTGAGTACAGGAGGCAATATACTGTATAAGTAAGAAGAAAATACTTTTCAAAGTCACATGTCACCAAATCTCAGGTGGGATTTGGGGACAGTCGGTATTCCAGCCTTTTGAGTGACAGTGTCTTTGTTAAGTTTCCTTGTTTTGTTGGAGCAGATTTAGCAGCAACTCAAAAGTCATTCTTTTAACATCTTTATTTCTCCCAAAGGAACAGCGGCTCATCTTTTAGCAGTATTTACATTAAACAGTACACCTTCAATATCTGTACAATTCCCTAGGATCCCTAGAAAGAAAGGCAAACCGCAAAGTGGTTGCACGATGAAGAGGGCAATAAATGGCAAACAAAAATAATAATAATAATTAAAAAACAGACTCAAAAGGTGAGTTTCTTGCCACATTCTTCCCTTCCTCAAAAAAACATCAGGCTAAAAGTCCGTCAGGAATAGACATACAAATAAATAACATTGGAGAGGTTATGAAACGTTATGGCTCAAGTTCAGACTCATCCTCATTGTGACCATCATCACCATTAAAGTACCGTATATGTACCGTTGGACAGCGGACCGTTAACTGACCGAGGAAGAGGACTCGTCTTCCAGCCACGCTGAATTTTGGAGTGATGGACGCACTGAGGGTCAGGCGTGCGATCTCCTCACTGTCTTCGTTTGGATGTTGGAATGTTACCGTGGCGATAGAGGGGTCGCAGTAACGACGCTCATCCATCGCAAACAAGCACACAATTACCCGCTTACAGATTCACTCACAGACAACCTTAAATGATGTGATTGTGTGCACATCTCTCTCTCTCTCTCTCTCTCATACACAAGCCCGCACATGTTCGTGCTCCTTCTTTCTCTTTTTAAGCTTCAGGTGGAGATCGTGCACACGACCCTCAGAGGTTCGTCTCGTCCCACGTTGGGTCGTTCATGCTCTTCAACACCCTCTTCACCACTTTTTCCAGATCCCTCCGCGCTCTCTGCTCCTCCTCCAGCGACCTCTTCATTTTCTTATTGTCCTGTGTGGAAAAACAGTCTCAATCGTTCAAGTCGCTCGCGCCGGATAATGGGAAACACTTTGACTCCAAATGCAAATGATTTACTCAAAACATTATGCCGACTCGTCACCGTTACAGCTCATTTGAACCGAGTCACATATTAGAGCGATCACACCATCGTGCTTTTTACATCCCATTCATAAACATTCACCTGTTTCAGCTCCTGCACCTCATCCCTCAGGCCGTACACCACGTCCACCAGGATCCTTCAAGATATGTACAAGTCAGTGACGGCTCATTAAAGGGTACGTTCATACTTTTCAAGTCCATATTAACACAGCCCTCACACAGCAAAGGCTGTGGATTCTGTCCCCCATCTCTGACTTTTGATTCCCATGAGGAATGGATCACTTCCCAAACAACAAGAGGACAAGAGGACAATTCCACCAATCACATATGAGCATGTCAGTGTTACTTGAAAAGATGAAAGCGTATGCTTTAGCTCCACGCAGTAAGATAAAGGAAAAGCAACTAAAAGGATGAGTCTGCTAATATTCTATATTTCTTGTTGTTGATGATATGAAAAGGAACTATTGATCCAGAGCAGTGTCTAGTAGTCTGTCTGAGGTAAACGTGAAAAGATTAAGCTACTGTATACTTATTTTATTGAGTTTTCTTATTTAAAGAAAGGCTCCACGTGATTTTTAAGTTCTCTTTTGGTCATATGTCATACGAAGGGAAGGATTAGTTCTAGTATGCGCTCAAGGTTGAAAAGATGAATGAAGTTTGACGTCTTGGTTCAGACTACAGCGCCTCTGTGTTGTTTACTTTTAAGCATAGGCTCAACTCATACCTGTCAGCTACACTATAGTGAACGTTTTGTTTGGGTGGTGCCTTTATTCGCAGTGTTTTTGAGCGTTTTGTGTGAAAGTCAGGACGAAAACTCTTTGACAAAATGAATTTCTGCCTGAAAGTAGTCCCAGAAAAATGTATGATTTACTATTTTGGCAAAAGTATAGAGTGCTTAGCTGATTTAGAAAATGATTTGAGCCTTGTTAAAACATGAAGTTGTACATTTGTGACCCCTTCTTCTTCAGTAGGAATCAATCGCCTTTGGGCATCGTTGGTTCTGGTCTTTACGATGCGTTAACAACGTGAATCCACTAAAAGAGAAGCGTGAGGAAGAGATTCTTCTACTATCTTACTTTTCTTCTACAGTGCTTTGTCCATTGCGACGGGGATCCTCCACCAGGATTTTCCTCTCACCGGGGACGATCACATGCAGCCCCGATTCCCTTTGCGGCCCTGTTTTAAAAACACAAGAGCACTCAAGCACTCGGTACCGTACTGTCTCTTTAAGATGAGTCAGTGCAGAACTCCACACTGGAGCGAGTCACAGTCAGAACCAAAGAGAACCGAGCACTGACCAACATTGGTATAGCGGTAGCGTGTTAGTCATGCACAGAGGAGAGACATCGGACAGGGGTCAAGACAAAAGTGAAAAAGAAATGAGAGGCTGTGGAGATATCAACAAAAATAACAAACACAACTCTATTCACTCGTTCACATTTCTTTGAACGATAACCCATCGACACGCTAAAAAACTAAACCAGATTTTCCCTTCTCACAAATCAAGCAGACTGCCAGCGTCTATCAAATCACAGATTTATTCAAAACTCATGATACAGCGTTTTGGGACTCGAACACTTCAGCAGAGTAGAACAAATGCACCGAAGGCGCTGTTTGCAGGTAAGACATGGTCACATGACACGTGTGACCTGAACGCAGCATGACAGCTCACGGAGGACACTGTTGGTCTCTTTTCACTCTGCCTGTTTGACTTCTTAAAAGCACAGAATACACCTGTCACAAAGTATAGCACATGATATAAGGACAGTGATATTCTCATCTCAAATACTCATAAAACGCAGAACGGACTTTATGTTCTTGCTCCTTGACAACTAATATATACAGAAAGGGAGACTATGTGCTCTTATATTTCAAGTCCACTCTGACGGTAATCTGAGATTGAATGAGTAGCTCACATAGAAATGTTCCTGTATAATCACGGTCTCTTGTTTCTATTTCATTTTTTTTGGACCCTCAATGCTTTCAAAACACCATAGGAGAGTTTTTACACTAGGAATGAGCATTTACTTTACAGTAACACAGAATACTCAAGTTTACCTTCATGACTATATCATACACACTCTAGATAGACGACAAAAAAGTACAGATATTAACAGATTCTATCCCCCACCCCCACTGGCCCGTTACATGATTGTGCAAAATAATTCAAACACTTCATGTTATAATTTTCAGTGTAAACTTTGATACAGAGCAATAAAATTGTAAAATAGAAAATAAATGATTCTTCCAGGGATCATTTTTGTAAACATTGACAAACAGAATATGTAAAAAAAAAGTAAATAAATAAATAACACAATCATCTGTAAACAAAAAATAATCAACACAACAAAGGAATCATCACCGAAACAGTAGACAGTAATGTAACATGGACCGATATATATATTCCATACGTCACCCACATTGCTCGCTGTAAGAGGAGATGCACTCTAAGTGGATGGCAACCTGTACTTTTTATACCAACACTGGAAAAATACTTCTTCATAAAAATAGTCATTAATGCAAGAGATAGCGTGGGAAGCCTCACAAGCCAGACGCCACTCAGCGTGTCTGGCGTGTGAGGCCGCAAGCAGAGGTGACGCAACGGGATGCCTGTTGTCACATTAAGCTAACCTGGTCAAATCGTCAGTTACAGCTACAATGGGTCAACAATTTTAGGAATGTTAGGCTTATTTGCTTTTTCTTTTGCATTCGAGTATGATGAGAAGATTGATTCCACTTTCACATATGTGAGGCAGATATGAAGCTCGAAGCTAGCAGTTGATTTGGTTAGCCTAGCTTAGCGTAAAGACTGGAAGCGGAGGAGACCAGCTAATTTTAAGCAATTCACTCTTGTCACATAACTAGAGGATTGAAGCATGAACTTAGATGACACTCATTTGCTTAATTTTCACTGTATAATCCTTACTTTCATTTATTTAATCATTCTAAATTTTTTGATAACTGTTTCCCCTTTCCGCTCAAAACGCTAATCTACGTTAATCTGCTCCTGGCTCCAGTGTTGACCGATCTGTGGGCGATACTAATCGCCTTAACTAACTCTCAGAGGAAAAAAAAGCCAATAAGCGTTGTTCCAAAATATAAAACTATTCCTTAAACTAGCAGGAGTCATGAAACGAAAGGCGTTCCATTTGTATGACAGGACTGTAGCTGAGTTAATCGTTTACACAGTAGTTAACAGTTTATTTGTGTCAGGCTGGTATGCTACGCCTGGTTAAAATTAATGTTTGTATTTTGTGAACGCACTAACTTGAGGTTTCAAACTAAATATAAATGCAACCCTGTAGAACCACTGACAGACAGCAATGTTACTGGATGGAAGATCAGGCGTTTGAGGATGATACTGAGGGGACTAGTAGCTCATACAATACAGTGAAATCTGAAAATGAGTGACTTTAAAGGGTCAGTTTACCAAAAACAAACCACGTTCTCATTCTGTGATGCAGAAAGTTGTCCAGGTTACCGCCGGAGAAATCTGCATCCGCACCGCTACAAGGAATTTAGTTTGTGGTGCTCACGGGACGGAAGAAATACACAGTGTTGGTCGTGACAATTTCCTCAGTAGTTTGAATTAAACTGTTGACAGTGAGATCTTTGGATAGTCTGGAGTAATGGGGAAAGACACAATGGTGTATAAATACCATTTTTCAAAGCTCGGAGCACCATAAACTAAATTATATTCACTATGAATGTATCAGAGTTGAAGAAATCTCAGAGTAAATGGGCAAATACAACTCTGTGAATGTGTGAAAGTACGGGGGTTATTTTTCTTTTTGGTAAACTGACCCTTTAAATTCACCATCTTAGTCCATTAGCTCTTATCCTTTCATAAATTATTACATTTTGCAAATCATTTATAGTATTTAGTAGCTTTTGGTCATGTGGTACGTTAAATCTAAACCTGCTTAGTAACATGTATAAAGATAAAAAAATTATGAAAACAGCAATGTTATTAAGAATGTGGATGTTTCGTCTGCATGCCGCTCTATTATCAGGCAGCAGGGGCATGTGTGCCTGGACCTGTGCTTATGTGTATGGCATCTGTGCTATGTTTGAGCATACATACTCTGGAAACACATACTGGAGAGAAGTAGTACATGGTGAATAGAATACACTTGTCATTCCTGAATTACATCTGAATATCAGACAGGAAATACTCAGTCCATCTCTCCCTCCAATAGTTATCCCTCCCATATATTCCACTCCAACACCCCTTTACTCCCTGCTGAGAGTCGGCCACATGTATGGTCAAATAAGGGGAGTGGTCACATTCAAGATAAATTAACGAGAATTACCAAACACTTATACTGCATGACAACTACACAAAGAGAGGAGGCACGTAAAAGGGAAAGTGGCAAAGGCAACAGGGAGATGCTTAAAACATCTTGAAACAAACAATCTAAAAATAAATAAACCAAATAAGTTAACAAAAAAAAAATTAACAAATAGATAATAGAAAATAAATAGATAAATAAAAAAGAAAAATCAAGTTTCTTTTCATACATTGACGGTAAAAGAGGTAAGCGCGCTGTACGTGACATTACGGCACAGCGCGGCGGTACTGCACGTCCTTTAGTTCTGGTGAGAGATGCAGCTCTTACGCGGAACTGAACCCATCCTGTAACTGTGGGTGCTCCAGATGGAGTCATAGTCAGAGTCCTCGGAGAGGTCAGAGGACAACTCTGGCCGTGACACGCTGCTACGGCGGCCTGGCGAGTCCATGCAGGACCGGTCCACGTCGGCCAGCACGTGGTTGTGCATCAGGTCGGTGCCTTGCCAGGCTGGTCGGAGCGGGGGGAGGGGCGAAGATCGGCGGGTTGATGTTACGAATGTAGAAGGGAGGCAAACGGGGAGAGGAAAAAGCGGAATGGTGGTGCGGAAAGGAGGAGGAGGTAGTATATGCAGCACGCAAACAGATGATCAATCATAAAAAAAAAACATGAGAGATGCAGGATGGGCAAAAGTAAAAGTCCAAAGTATGGAGAGAAAAAAAAATTATGAGAAAAAGAAGGAGCTCCGGGAAAAACAGATCAATGCCAAAAGGTGAGGAGTTGAGGAGAGAAAGACAGAAGGAGAAGATACTGTTAGAAAGATCAGTTCAGAATACCAGGGTTAAAGAAAGGCTTTGAGTCACAGAATACAGGCAGAGCGGTGACACACACTGCAGCCGCCGGGATGAGCCGCTCTGCTTTTGTGCATGCACATACTCTAATGAAGTAAGAGTTGGTGTTTCCTTACTGGAGTTAAGGGTCTGCCTGGTTTTAGCGCTGGTGCAGTACGCCTCAATGACCTTTAGGATCTGGGCATCTTCTTCGAGAGCAGCTGTACCTGAGAGGTGAACGGGGAAATAATCAATTCACATGCTAATGCCCCTCAATCCCCGGCGTCTGCAAACATTTAAAGATTTGTTTTTTAACATTTTAGGAAGTACGGTACTTCTATTTCTTGCCGAGAGTGAGATGAGAAGATGAATAGCGTTCTCATCCTTGTCCATGTTTAACAGACACAAACATGTCAGTGTTATTGATCGTCTCATCTCACGCTCGGTAAGAACCGAAAGGGTTCCTTTGAAAATTAATAAAAAAATACATTTGTTGTACATAAACCGTAAAGATGTTGAACGTACTCTTCCTCAACGCAAACTCCTCCTCAGACTGTTTCCTCTCAGGTTTGCGCTTGGGAAGGAGTTTCTTCACACTCTTGGGACTTTTACTAAGATCCTGAAAATAGACGGACGTGAGCTAATCGGATGACACTTCACACAGGAACATATGAAGAAGTCCAAACGACGTCACAGCCCTCACCTCCTTGTAGCAGAGGGCTGCAGAGGGTCGTAAAGGAGGCGCAGGTCGCAGGCAGCTCAGGCTCCAGGGTTTCGGGGTGTTGGGTGGCTCCAGTGGGCCCCACATCATGGTGCTTTGAGACGTTCCATGGGAGGAGGGGTGAGGCAGGGTGTGGTAGGTGGGAGCCGTTGTCATGCCCCTCCCCTCAGAATGCCGGGACGGGGTGAGAGGGTGAGATGGGAGCTGAGGAGCAAAACAAAAAGGACTTGCGTCTTCACATTTGTTTTTTTACAAATAACGTCTTCACATTTTCTCTCGGATGCTTAATTAACACCCAGTAGATGCGTCGCCATATTCTACGTTTAGTGTGTACTTTGCAGAGAGAAACTCGGGTTCAGAGTGACAGAAAACTAGGCGGAGGTGCATCTCTGATACAGTGGCAGCGTCGTCACAGCCAACTGACCCTCAAAACCGTCAATCAAAGCCAATATGTCTATATCCCAGCCACATCCCGCCTCTAGTGTGCCTCTAGTCTCCACTCCCATTTGAAGGTGCCCAAAATACCCCCAGGGAAGCCTCCTCCTTCTGCATATGACACCTCCCTGTTATTAAAACTGCATTAACCATAAAATCATATAAGAACATAACGTGATCATTATTATTGATTGTTTATACAAAGGTAAAAGGCTGAATGTTGATTACTACGTATTCATATTCACTTCATTAAATCCAATTGTGCAATTCAGCCATTCTAGTTAGAGAAACCAGCCACTTCACGCCCGGCCGTACTGTAATTTTAGATGATTGCCGGGCACGATGCGAGCCGGCCTTTGAAAGGCTGATGAGAATCTGTGAGAAATCAACATATATAATCACGGTGTTCACACCACGTCGGGGTGTAAAAGAACAGAAGAAAAAAACGTCTGCGCGTTCGTATGTAATCATCGGCTTCTGACCGTGTGGCAGGGGACGGCGAGGGGTTTGTGGCTGGGTCCTGTGGATGCAGTGTGTTTGATCTGTCTGGGCAGGTGCTCCTCCCAGTCCTGCAGGTCCTGTTGGTTGGTGCACACCACCTGGAGACGGTCGAACATTTGACCTGCGGGGACGGAGACGGTCAATTTGAAGGTGCGTTGTGCGTGAGAAAGAAATACGGCACCCCTCGCTCATCCCATTCACCCTCACCGTTGAGCTCAAAGGCGTTTCTGTGCGCTTCACAGTCTTCTAGTTTGGTCACCGTCATGCTGGCCAGGGGCAATTTGCCCTGCAGATGGAAATCATCACATTACAATCAAGATGTAACAGAGAGAGGACCATTCATCCACCTTATTATCAAGGTTGATATCTAGACAGAGGCATGCGTATGTAATCGTCAGGAGGATCTGACGAAAGGTTTAGTGCTGACCTGGAATATGAAGCCACTCATTCTGGGGCTCGCAGACAGCATGAGGAGGACGTGGGGGAAGAGCATGAGGTAACGCTCACTCTTCTCCTGGCAAATAAAAATAATAACTTGATTTATATAGCACCTTTAAAAACAATGTTTACAAAGTGCTCTACAGAGAATCAATGCAAAACAAATGGTAAGATACAAATATAACATTTAAAAAAAGAAGAAAAAAACAGACAAACTAAATTAGGGGAACCAAAGAACTGCATAAAAGAATGACATCACTTAAAAGCTGTTCGATAAAAATGGGTTTTAAGAAGTGATTTAAACGACGTTACTGATTCTGCGAGCCTTATCCCCTCCGGTAGGTCGTTCCAAAGTCGAGGGGCTCTAACGGCAAAAGCACGGCCACCCTTTGATTTAAGCCTCGACTTTGGAACGACCAGAAGGGCCACCGGAGGATCGAAGGCTGCGTGCTGGCTCATAAGGAGATAACATTTCAATGATGTAGCCTGGCGTCAGACCCCGGCGTGCTTTAAAAGTGATCAGTAAAATCTTAAAATCAATTCTAAAACAAACAGGGAGCCAGTGGAGAGGCCAGGACTGGGGTAATGTGATGCCGTCTGTTAAAAATGGAAGATGGAAAATAAGTGCTACTGCAAGGCCAGTTCAGACGAAAGATTCACGACCGGATGTTATGACCACCGCAAACTAGAGAGAGGTGCTCTCCAGTCCAGACTCGTGGAGTACATTGCAACAAGTTCTCATAACCATTACATTTCATCTGATGCTTTTATCCCGAGCTACTTACGATTAGAGCTTTCAAACTGGAAGGCGCTTTTGAATATTTCTGTCCACTCATCTTAGTCACAGAGAACTCTAACTTATTTATAACAAATACATTATCACTGTGAGAGTTTAATAAAAGCTAATGGAGTTATGTTATTGATTTTGTTTTGTCGAGCTTACCAACGCAGCGGTTAACTGTATCTGGAGCAAAGATGTATATTCAGGATTATGTTAATATAGTCATTACCATACTAGAACAGTTTCTTTGAGGAAATCTAAAGACTTATGTTGCTGCATTACTTTTCTTCACTTAAAACACACTCTTGTTTGATAAACATAAACTTGATGTAATTTTCCTAAAAAATGTCATATTTATCATGATAAGTAAGGGCTTAACTCAAATGTGCTACAGCGTAAAAGAAACTGATTTAAATGTATTAATTGACTTCAAAATACTTCAATGTATAGTGATTAATTCACAGTTCAGCAGTGTGCATCCTATGAAAATAGCAGAGGGACAAGTTCGGCAGAATTTAGTGGAGAAGCTATTTCTAGATGGCGTGGGTACCTCTGAGCCAGGACTCTGGACTAAGACCTGGCTCATGTAGAGCACAGAGCCGAGGGTCTTGATGTCGTCACCCTCCCACAACCGGATGGACTCTGTGAGAATCTGCAGCTCGAGCTCCTTACGCTTCCGCACCTCCTGGCACTGAGCCTGACACAACGGAAACAAACAGACTGCTAAAGACCTGCTGCAAATTCATTTATCGAGTCTGGTTTTAAGTCTGGTTACTTGCTAGGTGAGATCATCTTACAGACAGATTTTTGAAAGAGGCCATGCACTTCTGAATGTCTGGCCGGTCAGGGTGACTCTCCTGAGGAAAAGAAAAAAGAGCAACACGTTGGCTGTGAACCACACAGCGTAACACA
Source organism: Pseudoliparis swirei (assembly GCF_029220125.1). NCBI lineage: Eukaryota > Metazoa > Chordata > Actinopteri > Perciformes > Liparidae > Pseudoliparis > Pseudoliparis swirei. The sequence goes on along the minus strand of NC_079389.1, from coordinate 8,353,143 downwards.
AGTGCTCTAGACACATGTTTAGATACACACCTCCATATGCCGCTCAAGCTCTTTGAGTAAGTTGGGGTATTTGTCGAGTCTCATGAAGGGTTTACTGAGGCCTGTGGTCAGGGTGAGGATCCCAGGACTGACGGCCCCTCGGCCCTCCATAAACTCGCCCAACACTTCACTGCAAGAGGACGGAGACAAAATACATTCAATATTTAATCAGCATTACAAACCGTCACGTCACATAATTTGCAACAAACACAGCGTTGAGAGATGGGCCGTCTTGTTAGTGAAGACACATTCATGGAAACACTGAACGTCAAACCTCTGATAAAACTGGCATCCAAGCGTGTCACAACGCGCTCACTTGATGCTTTTGTCCTTGTGCATGGGGAAGAAATTAACTCTCATGTAAGTGTACAAAGTTATAACGGCTGGTGGATATGAGTCAAATTATGTTTTTCAAACATGAAACACGTGGCAAAAACTGCGACAGTGTGTGTGAAAAACAGGAAAACGGTTCCGGCAAAGTATAAATAACCGAATGACCTTTACAACCCCACACATTACACCCTTCAAAATACAATACACTGCCTTTAAAGCCTTAAAGGCAGTTCATTGTGATTCATAATATTCGTAATATGATAATAATAGAATTAAAATAATAGAGAGTAATTAAAAAACATTACATATTATTAGTGTCCCGCACCTGTAGAGTTCTTCAGTCTCATCAGGTCCAAACTAAGTCCCGTTTTATTGCAGCACGTCTCAATAACGCAATAGAAAGATATGTTTTTTTAGGTGAGAAATATGAAAGGTTTTGCTTCTCTTTTTCCAATGCAACTTCTCATTGTGCCGGGGTTAACTACATTTTAAATCAGGTCGGATAAGCCTCTGGCTTTCTTTTTTTCTAACTGGCCTTGGGTTACTTTTGGGTTGGGTCTATTTTTGCTAATTCTATTCATGCATGTCAGGAACGGGAAGGTTTGCACATATACTGTATGTTTTCAGATTTAGACCATACCCTCCTGTATTCAGTCATTTGCGTCTAACCTGCAAACAAATGTTTATTTCATTATCTCTCCTTCAGCTATATTCAGCTACTAGTAACTAAAAAACTAAATAAAAGCTGCCTGAAGAGTATGCACTTTCTGTCCGTGGTAACAGCTACAACTGTAAAATAAAGACAAATTTCAGCAATACAACCAGACCCATTTTCCTTTTCTAATACAAGCTGTTCCAACAGCTGTTTCCCTGTGCATGTAACACAGAACCCTTCTTCTTCTCCCTTGTGAACTGTTAAAAAACACTGTCTAATATAGCTGCATGTCGTGGATGTGCAGACGTACCTGTGCTGGGTGAGCAGACTAACGGCAGACGGGTGGTTGGAGCAGTAACCAACATTAAGAGCCTTCATCTGTGGCATGAGGTTGAGGAAGAAGCCTCCCACCCTTTGCTGGGTGTCTGGAAGCCTGGAGACAACAAAAAAGGTCACACAAGAGCTTCTTTAAAGAAAACTCTCATACACAGACAAGAAAGCAGCAGAAGTATATGGAATATGTATCTGTGCTTTAGACCAAAATTGTTACAATATATGACAAATGATTTCGTGACAGTCTATGGTTTAATCAACATCCCTGTAGTACATCCAGTCCAACACTAGATGTCCCTCTGCTTATTATGCAACAATGAGGCTGCTGCTGCAGTGAGGCTGTGTGTGGGGGGAAGGGACTAACTTGATGCACTCCTCCAGTGATTGGACGAGCATCTGCTGGAAGGTGCTGATCTCCTCGAGGTTTCCCAGAATCAGAGCCACGTCTGAGCTGCTCAGTCTGCAGGAGAAAGACACAAGGGGCCAAAGCATGGGTACAAATCACAAATTCAGTGACGTGCAAAAGAAAGTCAGGTTCCCCAACTCAGATGCATTGTTAGGGAAGTGTCTATAATTGGTTCCTGTTGTACAACAATCATGCTAGAATAACCTGGTTCTGGTTTCAGCAAGCTTGATGTGTAAATGAGTCATACTTGTCAATGCACTGAAGAGGGCGAAGGTAGTTGGTCAGGAGGCTCTGAAGGTCCTTGGAATATTCTGTCTCTGTTTCTAAAATGTTCTGCAACACCTACAATAGAAACAGAAATAAACAGCTTGAATGTAGAAAGTGTCCACATCTAAAGAATTGGGAGAGGTCTTAGAAAAACAGATCAGTTCTTTATTACATTTCTTCAGGAATTAGTTTCGTTGTCGGATATTTCATGAGTGTGTCACGCGTGTTTTGTTATAAATCCATACAAAACAACATAACATGCATATGTTACAATATAAATGTAGTTGTTGGTTATTATACAACTGTGATTTACAAACCACACCTGCCCTCAGGAGTAGTAACATGCATGTTCAAGGGTAGTCACGGTCAAGCTGCATTCACACCAAAAGCGTTGCGAATCTTTCACGCGAGTAGATCCCACGCAAAGCCAACGTACAGACACCAGTGGTTGCGATAGACGCTGCGAATATTCACAACGCTTTTGGTGTGAATGCATCATTAGAGGAGAGAAGGAATGTCAATGAGTTGTTCAGAGAGCTGTGTTGATGAGGCCAGCTAGATGTTACGCTGGTAAGAGGATTTATCAATACAAAATGGAATCATATATAGATTTAAGCACAGACAAATGAATGGGCACACCTAAAAGTACTCAAGACGGAGACAGAATCGTTTAATGTTTACATGTGTGTAGAGAAGGAAAAATAAGAAAGCAAAGAAAAATAAGGAAAATGAGAGGTTTTTCTGCGTCCTTACCAGGTTATAGTATGTCTTGCTGATGGCAGAGGTGTCGAAGCCTTTAGGGGGGCTCTTAAGAGTGCCAGACTTGGGGGACACTTGTTTTTCTGCAGCCAGAGACAAAATAAATGAATTAGGGCGCATACGTCTTACCGAGCATTGTATCTGATGAGAGAAAAAAGAACAAAATGTTCAAAGAAAACCACGCCGTAATTTATTAATTTATGAAATATAAGAAGTTGTATGAAAGTGGACTAATTGGCAGTATTTGGGCCGATGGCTATGAATAATATCCTAAATGTATAATGACATTTAACTCCCAAATTATGTGAAGATGAGTTCTGATATGGTATTACAATTCGTTAAAATATATCGACTATTATCTCGAGAAAAAGTCACACAACAATTTTAGATCATGGACATTGATGCTACTCCTCCCAAAAACAAAAAATATGACTGGCTGCTTCAAGATATTTATGGCTATTGGCAAAAAATAATTTTAAAATCCCTGTAAGAAAAGTGTATTGTGGCTGTTGTTTTATTCCACAACTCAATTGCACAACTCCAAAGTAACTCCACATCGGACATGCGCCGTCTGCTTATGTTTACTGTATGTGGAGAAGAAAGCACTTAAAATAATATCAATTGAGAGATAAAACAGCTCAATAACACATTGTTTCAGCGGCACCGTTTCTGTCAAATCCGTATTGTTTTTCTCACGTTAACTGTTTAATGTATTCAACACCGTTTTACCTTAAACTCACCAAATGTGATTATTAAACTGTTGAAGCAAATAATTAGATGTCATTCAAACGGATCTTAAGCTGCCCACCTCTCACCAAAGTGTCCCATTGACCTGTTTTACAAGCGAGGAACCACCAGAGCGCCGCAGGCCCGAGAAGCAGCAGATGTGGGGCTGCGTTAGCGTTGTACTGCCAGATGGAACGACAATGGCAACTGTGAAGGGCTGTACTGGTCGTGAAACCGTCTGTTTAGGAAGTGATTTAATCTTGCAGGCTGCTCTGTGCTCAGACTATTTCAATTGATGTAGTTTCAAGGGGAAGTGGAAACTAGAGCTTCAACAACAAATCGAGAAAATCGAGAAAAATCAATTATAAGAATAGTTGCCAACAAATGTCATTATCGATTCGTTGTGTCGTGCGATTATTACGCAACTCAATAAGTCGCTGAGATGTTTGAGTATTAAAAGAGTTGAGTTGAACGCAGAGCGGAGCAAGAAAAAAAAAGGGCAGAGCGGAGGTAGAGAAAAGACCATAATGCTGCGTTGGGAAAGCCAATCAGCGTTGAGACGCGACGCTCGTCATCACTGACGTCGTGATGTCGGTGAATCTGACTGCTGCTGCTGCTCTAGTGGCACTGGAAGCGGAAGTTATTCAGACGGAGTCGGTGAAAGTCACCGAGTTGTGTGAGCCTACGGGTGATGTTATGAACCCAAACACGAGGGCGTTAGATGTACCAACGTGTGTGGGATGTCCACAACAAGTATAACGCAGAACTAGTGGTTATTTCTTTCGTGGTGGATGGCGGCAATAACGGTTTCCACGGAGTAAAGCAACAGAGATAAGCCACGCCCCCTCTCAGGCACGAATGAACCACAAATAGTCGGGCGAGTAAACTCAAGTGAGTAAAATGTTGTCAGTTCTGTTTTTGAATAAAGGGTTGGAAATGAATGTGTTTTTTAAAAATCCAATTCATCGATTAATCAAAAAAATAATTGATTAATTGAATCAATTATTAAAATAATCGTTAGTTGCAGCCCTAGTGGAAACAAAATAATAATATGATGCGATGAATCCCGACACGACTGTATTAAGGTTCAAACGTCTTACAGAGCCGGGTGAGGTACCTACCAGAGCCCTTGATCTCGCGGACATAGTTGCTAGGAAACCACCCAGTCCTGCCGTTAAACATCCCCTCCCACCAGCCGCCATCCTCCTGGCGAGTCACGCCGATGAGGTCACCCTTGTCAAAGGTGAGCTCGTCTTCGTTGTTCGGCTGGAAGTTGAAACGCGCCCTCACCAGCAGCTGCTGTCCACTGTTTTCTGACATGTCCTGACGAACGTGGGAGGGGGCGTCACCGAGGAGGAAGAGGGAAAAAGGGAAGGTGAGCGGTAACAGCCAGGAGATGAAATACTGCGTAAAGAGATGTGAATCTTGCATCATATCAGAACTGATCAAATTGATCGATGGTTGGCTTGACTGAGATGAGACAGACAGCGGGATGAACATCATCGTAAAGATAAATATAAAAAAACAACTTCTACAGCTGTGGATTTGGGACACTGGTTGAAGGCACCTCGTCCATCTTGATTCAAGAAACTTCAAGAAGATTTTTATCTCATTTGCAGAAACAACTGAAAACAACTGCAAGACCGTTAACTATCTATTTGTGTGCTTTGACAATCGTCCAACATAACAAACACCGTTAACTGAAATATCAAGACCCATTCTCATCAAAAACTGCCCATTAAAATTTTTACAAAGGCAGTATTGTAGTGACAGGTGGTATATGGTATTGTGCGTTTTTTGTTGTTGTTTTTCAGCGACTCAGATCTATTGTATCCCTGAGCCGTGCTGTTCGTGAGTGTTGAGCTTACCAGACTGCGAAACTGGTTCTGCAGCAGCTTGGAGGACCGGCCCAGTGAAGCCTGAGAGGACAGCGACTCAAAGGACTTAATGCGATGGGCTGAGGAGTGCTGGGCGCACACCGAGTCACTGCCCACGCCGATATCTGGACGGAGAGAAAACATAAATACACCAGACCTGCTATCTCCCACACATTCATGACTACTCGCCTTGTCTTTCATGAAAAATAAAACAAACTCACACACATTGCACCTATTTTGACTCACCCGCAGTCACTTTATTCAGAGAAACTAGGCTGCTCAGCACCTGTGAGAAGTTCAGTCCGAGCAGCAGGTCACTGGCCTCAAACGGCTGTGGGCGAGAGAGGACGGAGGGAAGAAGAGCATGAGCCCAAGAGCCTTCCGTGTTTCCCTTTTTAAAGATAATCACTAATTGCGGCTCAGTGGGCCCAGTCTTCACTTGGCCACACTGCAGGCACCGAGCAGTTGATCGATAACCCTTCGGATCCTCGAGGGTAGCGGCCGAAAACACACCCAAGCTCAGCGGACACAAATATATCTGCAGCGGCTACAATCACACACTGTCTGCAGGGCTCGAGCGTACCGGCTGATTCATGAGCACGACAAAGGTTCCCTTCATGCAAGAGCGTCAAGAGATACGCTCTGCTTTATTCTGTATTTTATTTTCAACCACTCGCATGAAAATACCAACAATAAATGTATACTCCTGATAAGTATTTCCTGTCAGCCAAAGGCTGATGCAGAGGGATCATTTAAATATTGTTATCCAATAACAATGTGGCCAAGAATAAAGTAAACGAGAACTCACATCAAGACCAAGTGTACCACACACGACATGTTTCTTCATTACAATGAACATGGGCACTGTCGTTTATCTTTAGTCAATCCCACACACACCATCCAGTCCACTTGGTGTGCATTAATCCGCGGCTGAAAATATTATTACTACCATGAGTTACAATGACCCGTAAAGGAATAATACAACATAATTATAAACATGAAAATAAATATCATGTAACTACAATATCTTATATAACTAAAGCATATTAGTTTACATGTGAGCTGCGTGTTAAATTAACTACTTAATGAAAAATAACATCAGCTGTGAGCTTTTGAATTAATTTCCTTTGATTAGTTACAATGAACATATACTGTCTGTGTACAACGTTACACTCGGACCGCTCAACACTCGACTCACACACTCACTGATGGCAGGGTGTTTATTTAAATTGCGTAGCTACGGTATGATAACATAGGGTGTAATACTGTTACAACCCTTAATAGATACTTCAATATACATTTTCCAGATTGGTTACAACTGCTTGTGCCTAAATAAACTTTTTTTCCATTTGAGATGTCGGGCTTCTGTCGGTACACGAGAAAGAGGGTCGGTAGAAAGACATGTTTATATTTCCTAAAGAGTCATTCACGCCAAATGATACGCTGCTCTACGTACGAGTAAGGTTTCCTAAAAACTACAAGACCCATCTGTTTCAGAAAATGACCTTTTTAAAAGCCAAACAATAGATTCCATTCCGTCATCCTTTTGCGTTGACGTCATACGGGATGTATAGTCCAGGTAGGAAAGATTCCCAATGTTAGGACATCTTTAATATCACTCTCTCCGTTATGATGGGCTGTGGCTGACGTAAAGCAGCCCCGCTCGCTCGCTTTCAGGTACTTAAACATTATCAGGCTTCATTGGGCATAGGTGTCACAGACAGGGTAGGGAAGTCAGAAAGTATCGAGATAGAAACTGATGCATTGATGGCTTTCGTTTTTTTAATGGAATTTGTTGACAAAAATGCCGCCAGCCTTGTCCCTTAATTGCAGTAAAAGTGTGCGCCCTGTGTCACCGTCGGTGTGACCCTCGGCCTCTCGGCTGCTGTGAGTGGCAGTGATTGTATCTCTGTTGATGACCGTCGCCGTCCTCTCTCTTCCCGTGTCACAGCTTCATGTGATTGGTTGCTCTCGCTTCACTTATACTGAGGCTGAATGACTGTGAAATATGAGTCTCTTTCATCTTCCGCTCTGATTGCAGATATGTCCTCGGGCAATATGTGAATGTGTGTTTTCGAGAGCGTGTTTGCGTGTGTGTATTTGTGCGTGTGTGTGTGTATGTGCACGAACTACTGGAAGGCTTGCTGTCCTTGAGGAGCCTTCATGTGAAAGCCTCCTCTTCCTCACCCATCAATACATCCACTGGGACTAAAATTGCGAGTAACATTCAGTGTTTGTCCTCGACTTCTCTTCAAGTCATTCTAACAGATCCTCAATTAGCAACAAAAAAAGTCACAAAAATGACCAGTGTGAAGGAACATGACGGATGATGTAAATCACACATTAGTGGATGACAGGTTTGGACATGTCCGTCAGGCCTCAGGATCACAGTCAGGTAAAGACAATCCTGCAACACCCTCTGTGACTCAGCGAGCTGCCACAACGTGCTCAACTGGTTAGGACAGCCCGCTACTCCGCGCGACGCTACGGTTAACGGGATATGGTTATTTATATCAGACTTTTAGGAAGAGACTACTTTGATATTCTAAACTCTGTTAAGGTATTAATGCTTATGGGTGATCCACTGCCGCCAGCGAGGGGGTTAATAATACATAGAGTATGTATTTAGACGGGCACTGGTTTGGCATAAAGAGTTGACTTTGAATGGTAACTGAGGGTGTTCACATCCATAGAGAGTCAAAAAGCATTGGAACCAATTTCCCAATTTTAGGACAATGATCCTAAACATACAGACAAGACAGCCACGCGTTGAAAGCCAAACAATGGGATATTCTTCACCGGCCAAGTAAGTCAACAGACCCCGATTCAACTGATCACAAGTTCCAGTTCCTGATGAACAAAACCACACAGACAAGCAAGAATTTAGGATTACAGCCCAACTGAGATTGTATTTTTAGGGCTGATTTATTTATTGGTAAAGTTCTAGTGAAGACGGCTGCAGTGCATCCTGCTGTGGCAGAGCCACTGACTGCAAACAATTTGCAAATAAATAGAAAAATGCTGATATATATTGACACTTTTCTTATTGTTACCAATATGTCCTGTTTGTTTGTTTTGTTTGCTTTCTTTGTTTTGTTCTGTTTGTCACTGTCACGGTCTCTTGTAAAGCGTCTTTGTGTATTTAGAAAAGCGCTATATAAGTTAGAATTATTATTGTTATTAAAAGAAATCAAAGTTCCAGCGCACACAAGGATACTATGACATTATCCAATTGATCGGTTGATCAGTGACCGTTTTGATAACATTTCAACGGTAGCAGTCGTTTAATCAAACAAAGATGTCGGACCAAGAAACATATTTGAAGATTTCACATTTAGCATTGACAATTCTGCTGCCGATATTTCTTTTTTAACTATTTTTAACAGTTAATCAATAATAAAATGAATAAAAACAACAACAACAAAAATATATATACTATATATCATGCCTCAAACATCACTATACGTCTACTACGGTATCTATACAACACAACAGCCTTATCTTGTCTATATTTTTAAAGGCAATGGATTCAAAATCTCCAATTAGTCCAGACAGAAGCATCTGTGATTATTGTCAGTGTGTAGAAGCTGGTGGGTAACGTTACTATTTTAGAGGGAGCAGTGGGGTCATGGGAACTCTAATAATCACTTCTTGTGGTCAAAGACATTAGGGGTTACAGGTCAGTAACAGCAGCTGCCCAAGTGCGAGACGTGGCCTTGAGCGTCTCATCTGCATGAGGCATCCAAATTAGATCTAAAAGCGATCAATCCAGTTGAAATATCCGGACGAGACGGGGCCAGCATTGTTGATGTTCAGCCAAACACCATTAAAATGAGGCAGGTCAGGACTGCAGAAGCACAATGTCTGTCTGACGGCCGCTCTCATGTTAGCGGACACAGCTCTGATCTGCAGCCAGCAGTGCTCTGGGCTCTGGAAGAAGCCAGGTCCATCTTTGCTCCACAGATGTCCTCAAAACTACTGTAATCCAGCTGTGTCCGGTTCACACACACACACACATACAAAACGTATTGAACACAGGGACATAACACAGTATCTCAGCATGACATACAAGAGTGTTTATGGACGGGATTTGACTATTAACCAATGGAAAGGTGCAGATTATCGCCCTGCCGCTGACAGAACCTGTCCCCGTATTGAGCTAAAAACAATCGGAGGCCTTTTCTCCCCTGACATTTGGGCCGCCTGTCAACTAAAGTGTTACAAAAGAAGCATGTCTCACACACTTAATATGACAGCGCTCTGTCTTACCCAATCTCAGTCTCTCCTTCAGTTAGTGCACACTCAGTAGGCAGAGGCAACTCCCAGGAACACTGAGTAGTATTGTGGAGCCAGGGTGGTTCAATGACCCCTCTGTGGACTGGCCACAACACACATCCCTAAACAGCACGCTGTCCTCCATTTGCACCACCAGCTCAAATACAACCAACTCCAATATGTCCATACAGGGCAGCTCTGCTCTACCAGCGTGAGGCACTTAATCCGAGGACATGTTTTAAACTGTACACATGAATACTAATAATAACAATAACGCTGTAATAACCACGTTTGAGTGTCTCACATAACCACGGTCCTGTGTTGTTATAAGCTGTGTCAAATTGGTTCTTTAACACACACAAAAATGGTTTCCATGTTTATACAAGGGCTCGTGTCAACTGTGACAACAAAGCCACGCACGAGCCCGAGGACAAAGCTCTCTCCGCGTGAACGAGAGCGCGTCGACGCGACCCCGCCGCTCCTCAGCCCTTTGAAGAAGCCGACATGTGTGAGCAGGCGGACGGAGTCACAGTTTTAAATCAGTGGCTCGAGGTTGCCACCGTGTTACGAAACGTATCGCCAGCGAACGGACGAGGAAAGCCTCGCTCAGACGTCTCGGAGCTCCCTCCTCCTCCTCCCTCCTCTTGTCAGGGGCTGCGACCGACCCGTCCGCCCCACGAGACCATTGTTTATCGTATCGGTGCCTCCTCTCAAAACGTGCACTTTCAAACAGCACAGCTCGGTGGAAGAAAAGGATAAGTCCTAAACTGAGGGGGTGGGGGGTACTTACCTCGACGCGAAACGACGTGCAGCCCTTCAGGAACTCCTTTATGTTGCTCAGGCGCTCGCCGTCGTTCTTCGGTTCTTGGTAAATCTGGAAAAGACGGAAACGCCGCTGGTTAGAGGCGACGCGTCCAGCTCCCGCTGCGCGCGTCCTGCTGCTCCTCGCACTGCGGGTTTTCTGTGCGTTTATTATCAGCCCTTAAAAAGCACACATTCTCCTGTGTGTGCGCGCGTGTGTTTGTGTGTGCGCGCGCGTGTGGGTGGTTTTGCAAAAAGCGGGGCTGACACTCCGGGAGGCTGATCCCGCAGCGGGGGAAGTGGAGGAGGCTGTGGCGTTGGGTCGAGGGAAATGACGTTGGCGAATGGGGCTCCCCACCGATGCTCGAGCGGCCTATGGGCGCTCTGTTTATCACAACCTACTTTGACATAACTGGGAGAGAAGAAAAATAAATAATGATAATAATACGTCTCAGGGGTTGGACTAAATAATAGAAACACTTTTCATTACAAGGTAATACAACCAATATAAAGTTGAATCTGCTAATACCTTGCAACCTTTATGAAAATATATGTACAGCAACATTAAACTGCATTATATTTTTGTACTTTAGAAGCTTGCAATTGAGTATATGAGCAATGGTGGAAAGTAACTAAACACATTTAGCCAAGTGCTTAAGTAACATTTTGATTTCACTAAAGTATTTTTATTTACTGCTACTTTAAATTGTTACTCCTCTACAATTCAGATGCAAATGTTGTTATGTTATGTTAACTCCACTACATTTATCTAATTACTAGTTATTTACAGGTTCAGATTAGGCTTAGAGTACATGTAACATTCAGTGACTAATTACAGACTTGAACAATTTAAAGAACATTTCGTTTTTTTAAAAAGCACACATGTTGCCTCAGGTGTCCTCACATGGCCTTTCATCTGTCCATGAATGAAAAGTACCTGGGCGGAATCAAAAAGGAAAAAGGGAGTTACAAGTGATGGAGGCACATGGCCTGTTCTAGCTAATTGGAAAGAACCATTATATAGTATGAATACACTCTGATTTAGAAAGCACTTTTACCCTGATTGCAACTGACAATCGGCCCAGCTTTGGCCCACATACAGCAAATATGAAAGTATTATGTGTAGTAATAACTGATAGTAATTTATTTAGAGCACACCGGAGAAATCAGCCATTGTCAGCTTATCACACATGTATCATAGGGGTGTTTACATTGGCTGATAAGTAACAAGGAAAGTACAGTCAGGGCAGAAATGCCAAATATGTTACTGAGGTTCATTTGAGAAGTGTCACCAATGCTTAGTTTGTCCACCAGAGGGCAATTATAAGTCAATGTACCCTCCATAAATGTTTATCACAGTACATGTACTGAGGGCCGTCCTGCAACCGCAGGGTTGTGGGTTCGATCCCCGCTCTCCCCATTAGTTGCAAGTCGAAGTGTCCTTGAGCAAGGCACTGAACCCCCAGTTGCTTCCCGGGCGCTTCACCGCAGCCCACTGCTCCTTAATAACTAAGGATGGGTTAAATGCAGAGAACTAATTTCCCCTTGGGGATTAATAAAAGTGTATATTCTATTCTATGTATGGATATTTATTTAATGGGATCCTTATCAAATAAATGTGTTTATGCTATTTGTTTTGGGTAGAATATTGCCCGATGTATCGCTATTTAATCATTTTATTCACACGATTTATATTTGTATTGTACCTCACATGTTGCAAGTTCACCCCATTTAGATAATATGAACATGTTGGTGTGGCATTCAAACAGTTTTCCAAGTTTTGAAATCTTAGTTATGTTTAAAAAACCTGCCCAAATGAGATGACAGCATTCACATCAGCAGTATATTGGCTAGTTCTGCCACACTGGACAGGACACTTCACTCAAAAAAACGATTCAAGCCCTTCTTAGAGGTGACACATTTAAATATTGTTTGATACATTTAAATAAATCAATTACAAAACGAAGATATTTATATTGAATGGGTGTAACACAAAATGTATGAATACTTTCATTTATTAGATTTATTTAGGTTAGATGGTGTGCATATCAACTCAAAATAAATGTGTTTCATTGAGGACTACCCTTTGCGCATGCGCCAGCTGAAAATCAGTTGTTTACATGAGGTGAAGATGCTTTCTTTGCTATACGGTGGTGTAGTGGCTAGCACCGTTGCCTCAAAGCCAGAGGTCCGTGGGTTCAATTCCCTATCGGAGTTTGCATATTTAGTTAGTTAGTTTATATTTTGAGTTGGACAAACACAAATTAATTTAATTTAATGAATATCGTTATTTTATTTGAGATGTATTTGATACAAATGAGTTGGACTAACTTAATTACATTTTATTGCACTGATGTGCTAAATTTGAGTTGGAGTTGCATATAATTATTGGATGGAAAACCTGCCAACAATTTAATTGAGTTCATCCAATGAGTCATTTCTTTGAGTGTACGCCTATTTAATGTGTTCTCACGTATAGAGATGCATTCAAACATGTATTTCATAGCATGTATTTCTTTCCGCCTATTAAATCCTCTCATGTGTGCACACATAACAGTGAAACATAATTGTCTATTGTCTTGGAGAAAATAGAGGAGCATGTTTGCCCAGGCGGGCAAACAGGCGGGATTTCTCCTCTGCTCGTGTGGAGGTGCAGGCAGCCCCTCGCCATTCTGCAGGAGGAAAACATCACCTTCCTATCGAGCTCCTAAACGGGCCGACGCTGCACACTGACAGACACAAACACTGCGCTGTTCCTTTAAATGGGGGAGAGGGTCCATCTCTTTTTCGGTGTGCCTTTTGCAGTCAATGGCGGCCCTATACTCTTATTATTGCTATCCGTGGTCAGATAGCTGGTCATCTCCGGCCGATCGGGGTCAAAACGCAGTGGCATACGAAGCCACGTCGCCCCGGATTAACAGGACATTTAAAACAGCTGCAGTCAAAGCTGCACAAAGCGAGGCCTCCATTCCGAAGACCCCCGTTGCTTCATAACAGCTCCTTTGGACATTTGATCTATCAATTGTCTTGTCTACTGTGACGTGAGCACATCAATACGCGGTGGAAACAGCGGCCTTTTCCCCCGCGCACGCACGCTGACATGCGCGTGACGCGCAGCCATATGACACACGGCGGCGCATATGTTGTGTTTTTTTTGGGACAATAATGCGAGCTGCTGCTGTGACCTACAAAAGAGATCGTCTCACGGACCACTGGGCAGAGAGAGAGAGTGAGAGAGAGAGAGAGAGAGAGAGAGAGAGGGAGGGAGAGGGAGAAGCCAGACAGTGAAGAGAGAGAGGGGGGGGGGGGGCAGGTTATGCAGAGGGGATGGAGGGAGGTGGAGGGAGGTGCAGGGGGTGTATTTTGCCCTTACTTTCTCCGTGGACCCCGGACTGAGCCGCTCCAACAGCCGACACAACACCACCCCATCTTTCAGGGAGGTCTGCAGAAAGGCTTCAGGATCCGAGATGGTCTTCTTCGGCGAGTCCAGCACCCCGAGCGTAATCAACCACGTCACCGTCTGTTCCGCCGAATTCATGTCCAGTCACAACAGATCCTATATCCAAACAAAGCTTCGGCTACGTTGCTTTTAGGGGTATCTGAACGGTGTACCGCCCCGGTTACGCTGTCATCTGTGTGTTAGAACAAAAACATAATCAGTCCCCCCACCCTCCCAAACCCAAAAAAATGATGCATGAGGAGAGAGAGAGAGTGAGAAAAATAGAGAGAGGCTGCGGGAAACCCTCTACCTCTGGTGGATGCGGATAGCGACTGGCTGGTGGCAATTCAGCAGCTTCTGGTTTCCTCCCTTGAATGGTGTGTGTGTGTGTGTGTGTGTGTGTGTGTGTGTGTGTGTGTGTTTCCCCCCCTCTAACCTGGCAAGCTGTCAAGTGCGGGTTGTCTGTGATGCGCTCAGACGGTGGACTGCATACATGCGCATCGCAGCCGCCAGCCACCGTCATCCAATTGGATGACATCACACGTGAGGGACAGGCCAGTCTCAGCAGTCGTATAGTCCACTTCAGCGTGACATGAATAGGTTTTTTTCTCTCCTGTGCTCTGCTTTGCATATATCAGCTGCTCTTTTTCAGGTTTTATTACAACCACGCCGCAGACTATCTGCCGTTATCTGCGGTGTTTTGGACAGGCCTCCATTCAAAGGTCGGTATAGAACAAGGAGCGGTAATAAGGACAAGTGTTTACATTTGGCTACATTTTAAAGACATCATTTAACAAGTGGTGACATACAATAACCGTTGGATGAATTTGTGTATAACCTTCCAACCTTTACCAGGGGTGCTCTAACATCACTGTAAAATGAGTAATTATTGATATCATTATTTCTAATGGCCTTTACAATCTGATAACTCTGATGAGTCAGACGATCATGAAAAACAACCAGTTAGTCAGAAGAAATATATACAATGATGTTCTCTTCAATGCTTAGTTTACAGTATTCTTCCCATCTTCAGTATAACCTTTAAATAAAACAAATAGTAGAAACTGATTTTAACAGCTGAGGCTAACCTCTGATGTGAGGTCACAAGTACTGATACTTCACTTTATGAGCAAATAACTGCAAAAAAGTTATGTCCTGTATACCATTCATGTCTTATCATAAGCAGGATATGTTTGGGTTTTGGACTAATGGTTGGAAAAAAACCAGTAATATGAATACGTCAATTAGGGTTCGGTGAAACTGTGATAAGCATTATTTTTACTTCAAAATAATGAATCGTGTAAATAATCTGCAGTTTGGAAAACAATTGTTAACTGGCCGTATCCTATTGTCAACGTAGTGGCCTCTAAGTGCATGTTGAGGAGGTGTAAAACAAGAATAGACAATCCAGCCCTCTCATGGTGTTTGTTCTGAGGCAAAAGGACAAATACAAACATATTGATACATAACACAGAAATGCAGGAACTGGCAGTGGAGAAGAAGAAAACTTAAATTCTCCCTTTGGCCACAGGGTGAGGCTCTCTGCTCACTGCATACCCATCTAATCATCTACTCATGCAGCGTTGCATGGCAAGGGTCAAAGGGCACCTCTGGTTGGCCTGCACCTCGAGGCCAACTGACCAATATCCAACCGGGCAGGATGCAGTCACACAACTTTACAGGTGTGTGTTTATGATAAACAATTAAAACTGAGTTTTGAGATCGGTTTGGTATGAGCTCAACACCCCCACAAACCCACACTTCTGATCAATATATGGTTTCTGGTTCTAATTACCAAGCATTTAATCAAGTTACCACCATGAGCAAGTGTTGCTACCACTTTCTGATACACTATCAAGTTTTTGTTTTTTCATAGCATTTTGTATTTATTTAGTGCTTTATAAATAACTTACAAACCAATAACACATTATGGATGCCAGGTTGTGGCCAGTGTTTAGTAGGATGTCGTCTTTTTCGTTCCTAGTTCATCAGTAAGACCCTGAACACTTATATTCTGGCACATATCTGTCTCACCTCCTACAAATCAACATTCCCACCCGGTCTCTCAGGTCTGCCTCCTCCATCCACCTGACTGTCCCCCCAGCTCGTCTGTCCACCATGGGGTCAAGAGCCTTTAGCCGCTCTGCCCCTCGCCTCTGGAACTCCCTCCCCCTTGAAATCAGAAACATCGACTCAATCGTTTTATTCCAAACCCACCTCAAAACTCACTTTTTTTATGCAGGCCGATGCTTAACTTGTTCCCTGTCTTGGTTGCTCTGCTGCAGACTGTTCTGCTTTTTTAACTGTTCTGCTTTTTTAATTGTGTCTATCCTTTGAAGTGTTTTTAATGTCTTGTACGGTGACCTTGAGTGCCTTGAAAGGCGCCTTATGAAATAAATGTATTATTATTATTATTATATGCCTCGCTGCAGACCAAACTTACATCCTCCCCTGTTGCTCTCCTGGAGGTTTCATTCCTTTTTTTCCTGTGAAAGTTTTCTCTTTCTATTTTTTGGGGAGTTTTTCCTGATCCGATGTGACATCAAAGGTCAGGGATGTTCATAAAAATTGTAAAGCCGTCTGAGGCAAATTTGTAATTTGTGAATTTGGGCGACACAAAATGAACTGAATCAAATTGAATATCTATAACGCCTGATTAAATGTTTTATTAACCATAACAAAAAAATATAAAAACGAGTTGTGTACACTTATGAAGGGTGTCTAATTAGAACATTTTACCAGATTGTCTACCGTTCCCTCTTCACTTGCAGACATCTGGAATGTAACCAAAGCAAGCTGCAGGGACAGAAAATGTAGTTGGAGCCCACTCGTTCTCTCCCAACATCTTCCCACTGCCTGCATCATCCGTCCAGAGAGAGAGAGAGAGAGAGGCAGAAAGACGGAAGGAGTGAGTGTGTTGTCAAGAAGGCTGACTCTTGAGGCCAGCCGTGTTCGAAACATGGCAGCGTCAAGGGATGCCGTTGTGCCTTTGAGGTCCTGTCGTCATGGGTCTGTAACCAAGAGTGCTATACTGTGGCTGTGGAGCCCCGGGCATTTCTTATCCCTCCATTCCCAGTTTATCCCTTCCTTTTCTGTTCCACAGGAAAAGAAGAACGCCGTTGTGAGAGAACCGAAATCTTCACAGAGAGAATGAAAGTGTCTGTAATATAATGGCGACAGGCCGAGAGTCAATCAGTTCAAATGAAGGAGCAGACAGACAGCCACACGCGCTTTATTATAGGTACACGTTTGCTATTTAATGCGATCCAATAAAACTGCTCTGCCCTTCAGTCTATACCTTTATGAGTCTGTAGGTTTCTTGCTGGTGTTGAACAGGACTGTATTATATTTAGATGTGTTTCTAACAGTCTGTTCCCCCCATGTAAGTAAATATGGATGACTAACCTCTCTCACAATCATGGACAACAAAGAAAAGCAAATCATCTTCACATTTGAGTTTGGAATTTTTGCATCAAGAATGAGCCAAATGGATTTAAAGTTCATCTAAATTGTCGCCGGTTAATTTTCCGTTGAGCGACTTATTGATCAATCAATAAAGCTCTCCATTTCCCTGCCTCAGTGCTTACACACCAACACCTATGCCTCTCACAGCACAGGCCTGTTTTTAAAAAAAGGAAGCACCCGCTTTACAGCGTGCGCAGATGTTATAAAGAGGTAAAGAAGTGTTTCCTCTGCACATCGCCATCGGTGCACGACGACAGAAATATTCAAATTGTAATTCACATCTGACGACAATAACCTCAACATGTTCCTAAAACAACATTTATGATTTTCTTTGATAACTATTTCATTCATGTTTTTAAATTTTTTTTAAAACATGTTTGTTTGATGCTGTGTTACCTAATAATCAAATAAAAGTATTGCCTTGCAGTGAGTAGATGAAACTTCCCTTAAAACACGGAAACACAAATGTGTGCACAAACACACATTGATCGACGGGACTAAGAATAACGAATCAATGAATTAGGCAACTCATAACAAAAGACAAGGAGGAACACATACTCTCCTTTATTGCAACATGTGAGCGTGCAGCACTCCTTCCTCTGATGTCTTCAGGAGGATGGATGTCAGACCCATTGAAAAGTATAAACACAAAGTCTTCATCTTGTCTCCGTCGTGTTTGTATCTTGAATGTTGCTCAGATGAAATGGGTTTCTACATCTGGACTACCGGTTCATCCACTGGGGATGCCCCTGTGTTCGGTCTTGCAGGTGCCATAAGCAAACAAGGGCCACGGTGGTTTTAGGGGTGTGCAGGACCAAATTCCAGATGCCCCCACCAGAGCCATCTAAGCCAGATACAGCTCATATTTTATCTTGACAAGGCACTGCACTCCATGCAATCCAGCCAGAGCCATTCACCATGTTCCAACATGTGTTAGGCAGATGGACTAAACAAGCTTGCATGCCAAGATGCAGGAAGGGGATATGATAAGATGGTGTCATTGGCCCACAATATGCTCTCAGTCAATGAGTGGACAGTTTGAGTATTTATGGCATTACATATATAATCATCCTTGTACTCTTTCCTGAAGAAGAGAGGGACGCAATACAAAACAGACCGGAACGTGCAAAAAACAACTCAACTCGAGATCCACTGTCAACATATCAGAGTCCTCATGCAGGTTGAGTTGTTGATCTCTAGGCGAAGACTTAAAAGTGCATTCGTGAACTTGAAAACAAAAGGTTGAATAAACGTCTGTTCTGGAAAAACTGTTCCTGGACCTTATTGGGAACCACTCATGTTGCATAACAGAAGAGTCACACAATGATCAGAATATTGAATGCAGCTCCTTTATTAAGATAAAAGCGTTTTATACTTAAAAAAGTGTGTACGATGTAAACTTGACAAAGTAATCCGATATCTGTTATATGTTTAATATGCATTTGACAATAAAGTAAATGGTTTTCTTTTCTCTTGCCGATGTGTTTGTCCATGTGGGCTATAGGCTGCACAAACAATACTTAAACTCATATTTAGGGGCCCCATAATTCATAGCATCCCCCCTGTTAGAGCTCCCTAACGTTACACCCCCCCTCCCCCTCCGGTGTGTTTACCTCATCACGCCCATTAACCGGTGACCGTCCACGGTGTCGCTCCGAGTCGTGATGTCCCTGCACGAGCTGCCCGTGTGTCATCTCTGACGTCCACCATCAGCCCGCCCACCACACCGCCGCGCTCCGTCCCCCGGTGACAGGGACGAGAGATTCACTCTCCGGCAGCGAGGAGCCGGTGTGCGAGCGTCACGGAGAGGGCACCGCCATACCGCAGCTCTCGACGCGAAGTCCTCCCTGGCATGGACCCCGGAGGAGAGCGCTGAACACCCAGGCACCATGCCGACTGTCCTCGCGGGCAAAGGGAAACTTTCCATCGGCGGCTTTCTCCTCGGATGCGCGTATTCTCAGGTGAGAGGGAGCATGTGGATCGTGTAGCCGATTTCGGGGTATCCTTGAATATTGTTCTTGCACAGGATGAGTGCATAAAGTCACCACATTGTACACAGAGTAGCTGCAGGAACTATACGGAAATAAAATAAGGAGGACTATTTTCAATTCAATTAATTTTCAATTCAATTCAGTTTATTCGTGTATTCTGTGCTCCTATCTTCCAAAACATTCAGTTTACACATTCAACTGGTTTCAGGTTTCACTTAAAAAAGGCACTCAAGTCAACACAGATGGAAGTCATGAATAGAAGCTGGAAAAAAGCTGGAAATAACTTCAGTAATTGATGATACTTTGAGAATGTAACAGGTGGTGCACTCTAGTTGGCTGGCATGATGCTTGTTATGATGGCTTGTGGTTTGTTTGGCCCTGGGGGAGTTCACTCATCAGGGTATTGCACCAGAGATGTAGCCTAAGGTGCTGCTGGGAATATGGACATGTGAAACATATTGCACATGATCATATCCATACTAATGGGTGAGTGCAAACCGAGGAAGCAGGCCGTGGCTTCTGCTTGTGCAACACAACAGGGAGGTACAATACTGTCTGTCCGTGTTTATGTTTATCATTTAGCGCTCGCGGCCCCATAACTGCCTTGTGGCTGTAATAATCAGACAGTTTTCACACACGCACTGTTTTCCATCTGCGGGCTTAAGAGTCCAGCCACTGAGACAGTGACCTTAGTGAGTCATGCATGCACGAAGAGACCGTTTTCATACACTCACACGTGCACGCTGCACTACACACACATTTTCTGCTCGGCATCCTTATTCTGCACAGATGGTACAGAAGACAGAAGAGTGAGGCATAAGAGAGAGGAAGAAAAAGCAAAGCACCAAAATGAAATGGGATATGACGTGTAAAGGAAATGTATAAAGATATATGTAAGTGTTCAGAGGTCCACGTAGAAATACAGACCTTCGGAACGATGAACAAGTGATGTGGGAGAGGGAGAGGGAGAGCGGGGTTGCCTCACGCGGACTGAAGCAGAAAGCGGCTTTCAACAGAATCAGCATCCGTCTGATCATCTGCAGCTGAGATTTCTAAGATATGAGTCAACAACTCCGTCGCAACTCTCACAATTATATATTGTGTGTGTGTGTGGTTTACAGTAAAGTTTGACATTAAGTTGTGAATGTTGTAGCAAAGAAGGTGGGAAGCAGAGTGCAGAAGGTGTTTGTGTGTGTTTGTGTGTTTGTGTGTGTATTGTTGTGAGAGAGACTGAGAGGTCACATCTTGAGCAAAGACCTGTGAAAGATATGAATGAGACTACGGGCCGCGTGTCTGTGTCTATGTGCACAGCTATGCTTGCTGTTGAACTAGCGTAAGTGTAGATTTGAGATGAGACGCCTTAATTTAGATACTACAATATGGTGTGTGTGTGTGTGTGTGTGTGTGTGTGTGTGTGTGTGTGTGTGTGTGTGTTTTCTTTGTGTCTCGTTGATGTGTGTATTGTTCTGAAGGGTCACCAAGCTCCCTCTGATCCCAGTCAGTCTTAACTTCAATCTCCTTTCCTCTGTTTGCACAGGTAACAAGAAGCCAATACAAAAGTTGTGCCAAATATATTCTGGAGGTAAATAATACTTTTTATTATTATTAAAAGTAAAAGTCCTAATAGTGTTTAGTAATTGTTTGTGAACATGTGCAATAATTCCAATTCATCATTCATTAAATATCATATTGTGGGTGATATTGTTCTTGAGTTTGCATGGGATTATTATTATACCATATTCCAAGTTTGACAAAATTGTGAAAAATGTCTCGATCTTCAGTTTAAAATCAATTTAAACAACACAAAAAGTTGCAAATTGTAAAAGTGAGAAGCTGGAATCAGTAAATGCATCTTGTTTATAACGCTATAAAAAATCTGAGAAACACAGTAATTTCTCACATTGGAAAGCCAGAACCCGAGAAAAGAGATGACATAAACTAAAGATTGATTATTTAGGTACTGTGAATAAATTAATCAAGTTTCTTCTCTTGAGGTATCGAGGCCCTGAGGTTTCTAGCTATTTTTCCTGTTATGGTGGAGATATTAAAAATGCAGAGGGTGTGTCATGGGCTATTGGTCCTGTCACCAGTGTGGGGCAGATAGGGGGAGCGGAGGAGGAGATGAGAGATACGGAACATGTGGGGGAGAATAAAGATAGCAACACATAATGCTCCACCTGGGAGACCTTGTTGTTGTTGAAGGAGGAAAGGGGTGAGAGCGGGTGCTGTGTCCTTGGTGACTGCAGGAGAGGTAAACCAAGTGAAAGGATGAGCAGAGAGAGGAAACACTTTCCCTCTGGGGCTTACTGAAGAAGATGACAGGAGTGAGGAGGAGGAGGAGGAGGAGGAGGAGGAGGACCTGCCTGGTTCATAAAAGATGTGTCACCTAATAAGCGTCTTTGCATGTGATAGAATGAAACTGGGAACATTACTCGTGGTAGACTCGGGGTTAAGAAATTATTTGCTTTCTTGCCGAGAGTTGTGTAAGCTTCAGTAAACACCTGGTTAGCTTAGCATAAACACTTAGCATACACATCTGAAACAGGGGGAACAGCTAGGCTAAATTACCACTAAACTCACAAATTACAATGCTAAACAAACGGCCGTAGGGGTCACGTGCCGGACTTCTTCTTGGCCTTTGCTTCACCGAGCTGTGTTAAACGGCTACATGGCTGACCGGAAGTTTCCTATTTGGCAAACAGACACGAGAGCGGTTGTATATTCTCCAACATGTGTCGCTATTCCTTTCGACCTCCACAGGTCCCGTGACATCCGACCTTTTCAAGATCTCGCACACTCTGCCCCCGTCGCCCCTCGTCACACACATGTACATCACACACTGAACACCCGCGCTCCCGCATCACGACACAGCGGAGAACCGCGGTCACGCTAACATTACCCAGAAATCAGGCCATTTTGACAGCATCCATGAGGTCTGGTTTGTCTGAGTGGGACTGCGGGCAATCCAATTAGCATAGATTACAATCAGAGCGAGAGCAAAGACAGTGCACTGTGGAGGCGGAGCTCTCTCCATGTGGCTGCTTCCCTCTCGAGTAGGCCTACCATGCAGAGAGAACAAATAAGAAACGGGATTCATTTTCATAATAGAGCGGGTGTACACTCAAATGCAATTATCCCTTTGGTCTTCCCTCGTCGTGAGCAGTGACGCAAGCTGGTCACTGAGCTGTGAGCATTTGCGAACATGTATTTGAAATGTAAAATACTGAGTCATTTGTAATCAATCATGTTTTAGTAAATACTGTTTCGTTAACTCAAAAGGGATCAGAAAATTGGCTCCTCTGCCAAGCCTGCATCATCCTCTTTCTGTTGTACTTCTTATTTGATATGTCCAAACACATCGCCATAGACGGTGACACTGACTGAGACATGGCAGACATGTCTTGTTGGTGAATATCTACTCAGGTGTGGGAATGTTGTTGGGTGTGAAGAAAAGAGAGCGAGACCGATGCTGAGATGGTGATGGCCAAAAAAACCCGTATCATGTTGTTGTAATTCCAGCTATAGGTCCGATATCATCCACTTGTGCAGGGTGGTTAGATTAAGCATTCATATATTAGCTCAACTAACCTGTACAATGTGTTCAATAGTTGAATATGGTTACAGACAAATATATTGTTTAAATGTATAATTAATGAATGCATTGTTTATTTTATTGATGATTCATTAATCTTTTAGTGTGTACAATTTCAATAACAACACAAATATATATATATAAACACACATGTACTTGACACATTACAAGCTCACCGCATTACTTTACATGGCACAACTCTTTTCTTCTTGCACTGGACATATCCTTGTATATATATTGTGTACAAAATAAAAACATATATATATATATATATAGGTAGACAGTTATAATTATATATATATATTGTGTTTATAAATAAATAAATAAATAAAATAAAAAATATATATAATACATATATATGTTATATATGTATGTATATATATATACACACACACACACATGTTCATATATATACATATATGTATATATAGTAAAGAAAGCAAATATCACAAGTTAACTCAGTATGAACTGATGTCTTGAAATATTCTATTTGCTAAGAAATTAAGAAAAACAATCGCATTTAAGAAATTGTAACCAAACACATATTTATCTTTTATAAATGAGGAAAATTAGTAATCCTGAAATTAGTCTTTGAATGATGTTCTGTTAAAAGACCACCTGGTATTTTCATCCCTATCGGTACCCCGTACACATAACCCCCCTTTGGACCCCTCGGTGGCCTCTAAAAGGACTCAACGGGGCCGGTTCAGATACTGCATCAGTGTCTCCGGCTCCTGGTGGATTCAGAATATTTCCACCTCTATTGGGCATTCTTCAGTTGGCTATTGTACCCCACGACTCTTCTGGGATTTTCACTGGGCTGATTACTTGTTGTGCCACCTCATATCGGTCCATGTTCTCAGAGCCACGTTTCATGCAGCAGGTGTTGTGGTTCGCTGATTTTGCACTTTTAAGATCGCTGCCTTTAAAAAGCTAAAGAAACTACACAGACTATACGCAGGCCGGTGCTCTTGGAATGTTAAATCATGTAAAAAAGATTATAAAATTCAAGCAGATACTTGAAATACCTGAAAATAGATACAGCTAGAGATCAATATACAAAAATAGACTATGTCTTGACACAGCTGCAAAGTGCTCACCCTCACACCAACACTACACACTGAGATCAACCCTTATTTATATCTTGGCACACTCCCCTTGGTGGGGAGGAACCGTGCTGAGGACGAGTCAGCTGTAAAATGAGGCTCTCTGACCTGTGTGTGTGTGTGTGTGTGTGTACATCTAGAAAAGAAGAGATAAGTTGCTCCGCAAGGAAAGAAAATTAAAAAACGTTTGAATGACAGATTTATGATGTCTGGAGTTTCTGCATGTGAAGAATGTAAATCACAGTGGCGTCTCACTAATTCACCTTTGATACCCGCCCCCCCACCCACCCCGACCCCCACCCCCACCCTTTCTGTTGCACAGGACATGACCCAGCAAGCCTTCGCGGGTGACCAGGCCCAACAAATCCTTTACAGCTCTCAGTTATGTGTGAGTATTTTTGTTATATGTGTGTTGTTTATCTTTGATAATTAAAAGGGAATTCCACAGATGTTGCATTATAAAGTCTGTGTTCAGAGAACTGTATGGAGCCTTTTGTGGCTCCATAGGGGAATCTGATAAACTGCCTCAAATGATGTCACTTGAGTCAGTTTATCAGACTCGGTTTGGTCTGAAGACGTCATGTATGAAAATTGAATACAAATCTGGAGGTTTGGAGTTCCAAAAAAGTGAACTTACCAGACCTCTGGAGACTGCTCCAAGACTTTATTACCAGTATAACACAAACGCACCTCAGAAGCAAACTGTCAATCGAGTTGTAGGCGCCAGATTTTGAAGAAGAATGTGTGGAGTAAAGAGGACGATATCTCTGGATGAGCTGCATGAATATTGATCTTTTTTTCTCCTAACTGTCCATCGTGAGTCTCATAATATTTGACGGCTGTTCAAAAGCTAAACCGTTGAGTCCTCTTTTAGACGTACGGAATTATTCTCACGGTCTTTTGTTCTCTTTCTTTCCAAGGAAGCAAAACTACCGGCTGCACTACAAAGGCAAAGTAAGAGTTCACCGACTGTTTGCTTGTCCGGAGTGTGCAAGACTTTACAGTCGGGTAATATATGGCGTGTCACCTGGTTTTAAATATGTTTTCTTTCTCTTCCTCTTTGAGGTCGGGGGCATGTTCAGCTGCGAATGACCAGTCACCCTCGCGTGGCACCTCACAAATCGTAAGTGTGTAATGAGGAAATCTGATCCGCTGGAGATCATCAAACAGACACAATATAATATATCACAGCACATAAGTTATGTCTTCTTATCAACAGCTGTTGTGAAAATTAGGTAGAAATCGTCAACATTATCGTTTGCGCAGCTACGGACAAAAGCATTAACTAGAGTGAAGGGAAATAGACACATATAATCAGTCAACACAGCGTTCCAGTCCACATAACAAAGGTCAGGTCAAAGGTCAGCTAGCATTCCTGAACGCTCCCATTTTAGATCGATGTGCTCCTGGTTGTTTTCTCTTTACATCCTCTTTTTACTGTGAAACACATGTTCAGCGCTAGAAGACAACTGACACTTCCTCCGTGTGCCAAGCGAGTCGGAAACTACGGTGGCTGACAGAGCCGGTGTTTGGTTTGTCCGTTCAGGGCTACCGTAGGAGCATGACGAGGAGCCGCTACGCATTGCGATATAACAGGCTCATTCTCAGCTAACAGAAATGCAACTATTCTTATTTTTAGGTAATTATACGTGAAAACTACATAACATCGCTGCCGATAGAAAGACCCCTCTGAATGCTACACACTGGCCCTGAAGCAAAAACATTTACTGAAACTAAAAAGGCAAAATTGAAACATAAAACTAAATTCAACTGAAGAAAAAGAAGCTGCAGCTTCAAAGCTCGCTGCCAACCCCTCTCTGCCTCAATGAATGGCATCTCACTCTGTCAGCCTCACCTGACTGGGACCTGCCCCATCCCCAGGTGAGCCGAACAGAGCAGGCATCCAGATCCTGAACCACAATACAAGGTTTCTACGTTGCTGCTGCCACCCCAATTCATCCATGGCCTCTCATTATATTCCAATGAGCTCTCCAATCATACTGCAGAACTATAGCGTCCCGATCTCCGTGCCCAGCCCCTCCCTGCTCACTGGACACAATTAGGCAAACCTCTTTACATTCTCCTTGAAGGCAACCTTTTCACAATGACGAGCACGTGTATTGTTATTGTGTGTTTGATGTTGATGACAAAAAACTGTGGATGTACCGATTTGATACGATGGATTTGTATCAACCTTCCTTTAATGAACTCTGTCTGCCAGCTGCCGCGATGTGACCGATCCACATCAGAAGCAGTTTCCTTCATCAATTTTCGTTATACAATTTCACAACAGTTCCAGGTGTTGTGTTATTGTGCATGACAACAGTGATTTTGTATTGATTTTAAATTTGTAAAAAAGAGAGCACTGTGTCAGATCAATAATCGGTATTGGCGCAGTGGAGGTGGGCTAAGAATCGATGCCAAAGGCTGAATCAGTGCATCTCTGTTGAAAACCAGAGCGATTAAATGTACATTGCCTCACTGAGTGTGTTTTTCTTTGCAGCATGCTAGCTGATGACTTGAAGCTGAGCAGTGATGATGATGAAACTCAAAGGGTAGGTGACTCTGAATAGGATACCATTTCTATATTACCTTTCTTTGTTGTGAATGGTTAATACTAATAATAATAATAATAATAACAATAACATTAGTATTCTTTTTAAGTAAGCTTCAAAAGAAAAGTTATTCTTTTATTAATAATTAATTATAATAATAATAATACAACATGTATTAATAATAATAATAGCATTAGTATTATTTTTAAGGAAGATACAAAATAAAAGTAGATTTTTATAAATATGAATCTGAATTGGCTGTTCATGTGTATGAATTATTCCAATTAGGTAACAGGAGAACGTTTAAAAAATGAAAAAAACACATTTAGATAAACTACATACAGCTGTGTGGCAGTTTTTTTCTCCAATTTATTTGGATGAAAATGTTTTTGAAAATATTTAGAAGAAGAACCTAATATGTGACTGACGTAA
This sequence comes from Pseudoliparis swirei, assembly GCF_029220125.1. Lineage (NCBI taxonomy): Eukaryota > Metazoa > Chordata > Actinopteri > Perciformes > Liparidae > Pseudoliparis > Pseudoliparis swirei. Next base: position 8,326,092 of record NC_079389.1, on the reverse strand, counting down.
TGTTGCGTTACTGGAAGACGCATGTTTCTTAAGATAGCAGTGTCTTCTAATAACATGTGGGATGGGCCAAATGTTTTGCATGACCAAGACAACCGTGATTCGTGACTGTAACTAATTAATCAAGCCAGTAGTTTGACCGAAGCTGTTTTTCAGGTAGTGCTTCATAGTGCACACCCACACACAGTTTAGCTCAACTGCCAATCATTTAAGAAGTGTTTCTGTACTTGCTACTACTAAGTAAGATAAGACTTGAAGACACTTTGAGTGCACGCTGTTCACTACGCTGCTGCTTTGTAAGTTTCTTTATTTTGTTTTGCTTTGTGTCCCTGAAGGCAACTCATGGATCAGCTTCCTGGGATGGACAAAGGTATTTGATTACAAATAGCCTGTGGCAATATTGTGCGTTTGTCTGTACATTTAAGTGGAATTGTGTGATTAACAACAGTACATGTCTGCCTCTATCTGTGTGTGTGTGTGTGTGTGTGTGTGCGCGTACGCTGACCCCCGCTCTGATGTTTGTGTGTGTGTGTTGACTGACAGCCTGTCAGCACAGCGAGCGCACACACATGGCAGGCGAGTGAGACATTCCAGCTCGGACTCTTCGGGCTCAAACTCCACCGCCGAGTCGCGCAGCAGTCTTTACTCCCGGAGCCCGAGCCGGAGCCCAGACGTTCACCCTGACCCGGCATCGCCGGCCAACGCGTGCAACAGCAAGGAGGTACCGATGCCGAGCTATACAGCCTCCTCTGCCCGCTCTCTGCTGCTCTCAATCTTCTCCGACCGTGCCTACCTTCGCCAGTACGTCTCTTCCTCTGGTTGTGTGCCCTCGGGGGGAATTCTCGACAGGGAGTGGTGGCCTCGAGGCAGTTGACGGCAGGTATGGAGAGGGACGGAGGAATGAAGAATGACTGTTAGTCGGAGAGGAGGAGGAGGAGGGGGAGGAGGAGGGGTAGAGCTAGCTTTGGGAATTAGTGCCTGGGTGTCATGTCAACAGCCCCGGTCTTAAAGAAGAAAGCCCTCGGGAGGTGGAAGTCATCAAGACTCGATCTCATGTTGACATCTAGAGTTACCTCTGCTTCCCAAACAACAGTGCATACTCACGTAAAGGATGTGGGCTACTCGCATATCATTTTCTTAGATAAGTACCGGTATTGTATGGCTGACTTAGCGCTGGTCGGTATGATGCACTTTTGGAGTCATTGTGGGGGTTGAGACATGTGCTACGTGGGGACTGGAGGGGAAACCTGCTCCTCTTTTATGAATGGAAAGCCCTGTAGAACATAGTGGACTCCATTACTGAACATGCACTACATTGGGCCCCTATAGGGAGGGAGGGAGCGGAGTGTTTGGGGCGGGGGGGGTGCACACCATGTGTTTTTCATTTACGTGGACTGTTTAAATGTCTCCCAAGGAAGAGATGGGGGTTGGAGTTATGGAGGCAGCGAATCCAGAGTTCCAGGTAGTGAGAGAGAAAGAGGGAGGGCCAGTAAAGAAGGAGGGAGAGCAGTCGAGAGACGGTACAAGAGATGCAGTGTCTTCTTTGGAAAGAGGGCGAAAGATGTGGGGAGGGTAGGGTAGGGTAGGGGGGGTCACTGTTTGACTTGAGGAGCAGAGGTTTAATTTAGTTCCTGGTCAAAGACGAGAGAGAAACGGGGGACGTAAGCGAGAGAAAGAAGTTTGCTCTCCAGCCGTGAGTGTCGTCTTCTTTGGGGGGTTTTTTCTGTGTTTTTTAAAAACTAGAAACTCCTGTGTTTTCTTGTGTTTGTCTCATTTTTGTTTGCCAAGGCAGTTGTTAAGTAAACATTAGGTGATTCATTTGGAATAATTGGATGGGGGTTGAGCTACTGTAAGCACATATGTGGACTGTGAGACCATGTCGACAGCGGGCTATTGAAAAGAGGGTAAAATGTCAGTTGGAATTTTTGTGAACCCACACTTTTTAGACATGAGTCATAATCCAGAGTTGTGTTTTTTTGCAGTTTGAATTGTTTCAACAGCAGCAGTGTCAGCGATATGTTACATGCATTTTGGTACTTTTACTTTGGTATCTGCTGCCATCTTGTTACCTCTAAACTAACATATTTAAAGACATGTGTGCAGTGGTGAAATGAAACAAAGTGCATATAATCATGTCCTGTACATAAGTACAATTTTTATATACTTGTACTTTACTTGAGTATTTCCCTTTTCTGCTACTTCACTACTTTTATATTTATATTTAGGAGCTTAAGTTACTCTTCATATTGGGATGTTTCTACTTGATCACCATTTAAATGATGACACATACTGTATGTTCAGTAAATAATAAAAATAATTTGAATTTATATAGCGCTTTTCTAGACACTCAATGACGCTTTACATAAGCCATGGAAAAGAGAACAAAACTAAATAGAAAGACAAGGAGCAAAGAAAACAAACAAACTATATATACAGTGTGTGTGTATATATATATATATAAATATATAATATATAAAACATCCTTCTTATCAAATTACTTTCAAATATTTTTCTTTCAAATATGAAAATAGAGTCATACCCATACTAGGAACCAAATATAGTCAGAATTGTGTTGATAAAATCTGGGCTGTTTTGAAATGAGACTGAACTCCGCACCTGTCTCCAAGACATAGAAGGTGTGCACTAAGCCTCACTATTAGCAAAGATTACTTTGAATTTCATGTCGTTTATTATTCATATTTGTTTCTCTCTCCTGTGTTTTCTTAAGACTGATCACCCCTCTGTGGCCCAGTGGCAGTTGGATCAATGTCTAAAGAAGTCCCAGAGAAAATCTTCCAGCAGTGACCAGGTGCCCTCCCAGAGCATTCCAGGACGTCCTCCCTCTCCCCATACCCAAAGAGCCCCATCTCCGGCCAGGTCCTGGGACAGCAATCGGGAATACAGCCCTAGCCAGAGCCCTATTCCCAGCCCACAATTCGATTTCAGCCACCAGACCTGCCACCTACCTAGCCCTGGTTATAGCTTCTGCCCTAGCCCCAGCCCATTCCCCAGCACATGCCCAAGTCCCAGCCCAAGTCCTGGGCCCAGCCCGATACCCAGTCCGGTTCCAAGTGTTTGTCCCAGTCCGTGTGGGAGCCCGAGAGCCAGCCGTAGTCCAAGCCCTATACCGAGAGACCCTCCAAGAAGCCCCAATCCAGGCCCACTTACTCTTTCTAGGGTTCGGCACTGCCCTGAGGTTCAGAGAACACAACCTAGCCTAACGATCAATCCCCACAGGACAATAAATAGGTCATGGATCACCCCATTGCCTAACACCGAATCCAAGAGCAAGCCCACCAACGGCACTCATCTTCAGCCACCTCACCAGCACAGGCCCAAGACTCGACCCACACAGGACCGAGACCAAAGCAAAACCAAGACTTCTACGCTTTTAAACTCTAACCAGAGTCACAGCCATAAATCTAGACCCACGTCTAACTTTCATCCGAGTTCTAAACAGCTCTCTGAGGCTCTCAAACACACTTCACATTTTGAGCAAATCCAGAGTAGCAGATCCAACCACAGCTCCAACCACAAGCCCAGGCCTACATTTCAATCTAGCTCACAACTTAGCCCAAAAACATCAAGGCACTTAGGTCCGACTTGTCGTGAAACCCACTCTGGTCATAGTCTTCAATCCCAATCTACCCCTAAAGTTGCACCTAATCACAATACTGGGTTGAGCTCCAGATCAAACAATAGCCTTAAACCTAGGGCCAAGTCTTCGGAGGCTACAGCCCCAACTCCGGTGCATGTTAATCAGACTATAACAACAACACGGAAGAAACCCCAGTCCAAGGGACCGGAGGGAGACCTCAGAGGAGATCATCTGACCCGAGCTGAGGAAAGGGAAAACAAGAGAAAAGAGGACAGATCTCGGACTAAACAACGAGGGACACAGGAGAGAAAGGAAGACAGGAGGCTGGCGGAGGAGCAGCTACATAGACATCCCTGGATCCATAGTTCGACAGAAAACGAGGACGAGGAGGACGAGGGAGAGATAGAGAAGCAGAGCAGGAGAGAGGAAACAACAAGGGTTGGCAACCGGAGAGGCAGGGACCAGCAACTTAGACGTGAATGGCAACCCGTCCAGGTCAAACAAGGACTGCTGACCAACACTGAGCGACACCGCCTTGAAGACGACTCACACCATCAGGGGAGGACGAAAAAGGGAGGGAGAAGTGAGGAGGAGAGAGAGTTACAGAAAGATCTATCACTTCCCCCGTCACGTTCCCCAACTCCTCACAGACCACCCCCCTCGCCCTCTGGCTCCTCTCCCAATTCAGATCCAGAATCTGAATATCCGACTCCGATCGCCAAAGTCCCCGCAGACTCCACCTCTTACAAGAGACTCCCCAAGAGAGGGCCGCAAGGTCCGGGCAGGCCCGACGCCAGCAGGCCGAAGGTCGCGCACCCCAGAGGACCCGCCTCGGGTCATCCGAGTGAGGAGCAGCAGAGTGAGGCGAAGCAAAAGCTCTACACCCTGGTCCCATTCGGGCGAGGTGAACAAACCACAGCGCCTTCCCGGCGAGGGCTGAGGAACCTGGTGGTGCAGATAGACCTCTGTCTCCTCAAAAGGGTCCCGGAGAGAACGGCGAGTTCCACTGTTAAAAAACCCTCCTCCTCTTCCTCCCCTTCATCTGCCAGGGACAAGCAAAGAGAGGCCATGAAACACCTGTTTGTCCCCGAGACCATGTCGAAAGAAAGCAAAAGGAAACGCAAGGTATAGACGACGCCTGTATTTGCCTCCGTGTGTATCGGCGCGCGCTTTCATGCATGAAGACGTAAGCGTCGATCCAGGCGTGACCTTCAACACGTGTGTGTTTTGTGTGCGACCAGTTGGAGAACGGCGTGTCGCACAGAGAAAGCAAGCGGAGTATTCCTCATGCGAATGACCCCTCAGGCCACACCGAGTCCGTACCTCACACAGCCGAGCGCAACTTTGTGACGGAGACCATGCACAACGGGTAAAATAACACCGAAACACACCGACAGTCTAACGGACGCGAGTGCGATCATACTGTTTGCACAAATACAATACATGTATTGTACGTGTGTGTGTGTGTGTGTGCTTGCAGGTACTTGGAGGAGTACTTGGACAGCAAGAGGCCGCTGTCGCCCCTCTCTCCTCTGTCCGACGGCCCTCAGTCCACCAAGCCTCTCCCCAAAGGCAAGACGTCGGAGCAGCACCACGTGCACAAGAGCAGAGACAAGAATCGAGATTCTGCTTTAAAGGTCCGACAGAGAAGTACTCGTTGAGATCATCCTGACTTTATTCCTCGCAGCCCCCCTTTTGTTTTGGAGTTTATTTCACCTTTTTATTTTCTTCCCCTGCCCACCACACAGCCCAAGATGGAGGTGGAATGTGTAAAAGTGTCGAGACAGCACCAGCCACCATCCGAGTCCTGGGGCCTCGCGGGTCACAGGGGCGCCGTGCCCAACAACGAGACGTGAGCCACGCCGTTTCATGTTTGTCTGACGTGGACTGACATGTGCTGTGATGTGCTGGTCGACAACGGCATCGCGACTGCACGGCACTCATTGTTCTGTATTTCTGTGCATCTTAGTCCGCACCACGCTGAGTACTACTTACATGAAGCGAAGAGGATGAAGCACCGTGCAGATGCAATGGTGAGTCGTTGATCTTCGTCTGAATGTAACATTGAAGCAGACAGGGAAGCAAAAGTGGAAGAATAGCTGCTATTAGTGATCCAAATAACATTTAATCAAATGAAAATTAAAGAAATGCGCTGACATTTTGGGAAGTACAACTAGTAAGAAAGCACACAAACAGTTTCATGTGCGCACTTAGTTTTCAGGGAAGGTGCAAAGGACCTCACAGAGAAACATAAAGAAACTGTGTGTATGAACTATATAGTGTATTTGAATGCTGTGCCACGAGGCCTGTGTCAAATTACGTAGAATTTTTCATAGGTTAATATTGGATGAGTAAATCAGAGTATTTAGTTAGTCAATTTAGCTTTTGAGGTAGACCAGCAAATAGGATGCTGCATTGATCTAAAAAACTAAAGATACACAATATGTTTTTTTTCTTTTATCTTCTTGAGACAAGAACTCTGTTATTGTAGTTTTTTTAAATGTATTTGTATATGGTAAATGGCAGTTACTTTGGTTCAGGGCTGTGTAACCTATAGTACCCCTAAAGTCTGAAAGAGATGGGTCCGGGACGTGTTCAGCCGAGCTTCACACAAAGACTGAGCAGAGGGAAACGACTAACGACAAACTAACTAACGTCTTATCGACATTATCTGGAAAGTCACAGTGTTTCCAATAACTAAAAACAAAAATCTTTAGCCGTGATCCAACAGTGGGTTGCATCTTTAAAGACACGTTGTGACCTCACAGATCTGCTAGCTGAAACCAGGGAGAAACCAATATTAAATCTAACATTTCCACTGTGCCATCCACTAATAATAATAATAATAATAATAATACATTTTATTTGTAACACACTATTCATTCAAAAGAATCTCAGAGGGCCACAGAGCCAGTACATAGTTAAAAACAAACTAGAATAAGAAAAAAAATAGCTGACAGAGATTTGACACAAAGTCAAAATACGCCTTCCTCCACTAGTTGGTCCGGCTCGACTGAAGCTGGCAAATGAAGGTGGAGGTGTTATGAGACACCTTTGATGGAGCTGGGTTAGCTGAGGGCTTTGGTGCTAAACAGCTCCTGGATAAATCTCCAAAGAGATGAAGACATTCTCAGCTCATTCTTGCTTAGACACTTGAGGCTATTAACCTCTTCCTTTCATGTCTCTCTCTCTCCCATCCTGATTTGTGTTGGATGTCTTACCTCCATGTTATCCAGGTGGATAAGCTGGGGAAGGCTGTGAACTACGTCGAGGCCGTCCTCTCCTTCATGGAATGTGGGAAAGCGATGGAGGAAGGGCCGCTCGAGGCCAAGTCTCCTTACACCATGTACTCTGAGACAGTGGAGCTAATTAGGTGAATTGCTCATTCATGCAACCAAAAAAACCCAGATACACGCCATTTTCAATTTGAGAAACAAACATACACTCTCAGACATATCTATGTACACACACACACACACACACACACACACAAACTGAAGCTCAATTGTTTACCCCCCCCCCGTTGTCTTAAGGTACGCAATGAGGCTGAAGAGCCACTCCGGCCCTGGAGCGAGGCAGGAAGACAAACAGCTGGCGGTTCTGTGGTGCGTATGTAGTGTCTATTTCAGTTTGTTATTATTTATTTGTAATCTACCATCACATTGAAGGACCTGTATTTTGATGATTATTTGTGACACGCCTAGCGTCTCTTTGTGTTGTCCACAGTTTTCGATGCCTCGCCCTCCTCTACTGGCAAATGTTTCGTTTGAAGAAGGACCACGCATTTAAATACTCCAAAGTTCTGCTGGACTACTTTAAGGTATGTCTTTTTTTTAAAAACAGGTCCGATGTTCCCGGTGCATCGAGACATTTACGCAGAGACATTTCTGGACAGTTTTTGGGCAGGATGTAAACATCTGGGTTTTGGTGGCTAATTTAAGGGTGTCATTACAGAGTTCTCCAAAAGTGCCTTCTACACCACCCTGTTGGAGTGACTCTGGGAAGTAGGTGGATAATAATTATATTACATGATCTCTGTTTGATTCATTTTACAGCCACCAAATGCTCATTAATCCCCACCACGCTGTTGTTCGTGTGTTTTAACGACCAGGAGCACAGGAGGACCCCCCTCTTCCCTCTCACCCAATGCCAAACACCTCGGACAGGGTGCCCAGGAGGGCAGCGCCATCCCCTCTCTCATAAGCATTCCCCAACGTATCCACCAGATGGCAGCAAACCACCTGAACATTACCAACAGTGTCCTGTACAGCTACGAGTATTGGGAGGTGGCGGACAACCTCGCAAAGGAGAATAAAGGTACAGAAGCTCCTCTGGAGTGCAAAGATGTACACGAACATAAGCCACACGTGTAAAAAATGGATGTTTGTGAACACCCATCATAGTAGGGATTTTGAGATCCCCGTCTTCATTTTTTTCTCTCTTCATTACAGAGTTCTTCAACTACTTGAATACTTTGTCTGGGCCATTGACTCTTCACAGCAGCATCGCTCACGCTGTCCAATACACCCGACAGGCTCTTCAGTGGATACGCATTAGTGCCAAACTTAACTAACAAGGAGAGGATTTACAACAATCTGTCTCTGAAGAGACACAACTCTGGATCTCCATGCAGCCGAGAGGAGAGAGCACCGATACCTTCTCAGCTGGTTGGAGTTGGTTGAAATCCCGCGGAGCCTGACGATCCTCGTAGGATGTCGGGGTGCTTATTTTGTGCAAAGCCTTCTGAAGGAGCAGTCTTTGAACGCGTCACTGATGAACTATACCTGCAGCTTCTTCCTCGCCATTGGATTAAACTGCAGAGTCATGTGTGCTATAGATTCAAAGTCTGTAATCTTTTGCCAAATGTCCGGCGTTGACAGAAACAGGACTCTCGTACAATGCAGCTTTTTTCATACTTTGGAAGAATATCGTTTACCTGTTTACCTGAATGTTTCTCTCTGGGCCAAAACAGGAGAAAATGCACCCCAAAAAAAAGAAGTTAATCAAATTCCACTTTCTACCAAGTAGGAAATGTGTCTGCATCTTTTCTAATGAAGGTTTTAATTATAATGTTTTTTCATAAATATTTTATGTTTTCACTTTTACATGTTTTTACTGTGCAATATTTGATGGATTATCTGCTTTCAGAAGGAAAATAAGAACAACAACGAAAGAAATAAAATGTTGAGTGAGTCTTGTTGCGGACATTCGAGGAGCCTTTTATGAAAACAAATATGTGTGTCCCTGTTTTGAATGTCGTATTGTGAATAACGGATTGTGTGTTATTTTGAGAAAAATGAAGTTAAAGAGGACACACACTTCTTGGTTAATTCAAGCTAATAGGTCTGATTCAGGAGTTTACATTTTAAAAATCCCAGCTTCTGACAGCCTGAGTGGAAAAGAAAACAGCATCACGAGAAAGCTGATGCTCTATACTTTCATTCAATTTTTTGAATTATTTGAATTGCACAACAACCAAAAGATGTGGCATAGGAAGAAAGTGTGAAATTCTGTAGATGTACTGTTTGATACTGTGACTTCTGCGTCATTATTGCTCATTTATGAACCAGGATGCCCCAAATACACGGAAACCTGTTTTACCCTGTTTCCCTTTGTGCGTCCAGAAAACATGTCATGTAACATGTTAGTCTTAATGTTAGTCTTAATATTCTCAGAATGTTATCAGAATCAGAATCAAAGTTTTTTTTTTATTGCCAGGAATGTTTTCACAAACGAGGAAATTTTTTTGGTGGAAGGTGCAACATTTGGACATGACAAACATTTGGACATGACAAACAAACAACAATCAACAATCAACGTCGAATTACAGTCGCACTGTGCTCCAGTGATATTATAAGTCTTTTAATTTACACATGCACGTCTATGTTTTTGTGGTTGTTGTTGTTGACAGCTGATCTTCCTACATTTTGCATTTGCAACTTTGTAACTTTTAGAACGGATGATGCGTTTAAATCCATCGTATAGGTTTAATATTAGTCAACCCTTCGTTTTAGGGTTGAAGATGTAGCACTATAGACAGGTGACACTGTCCGTCAGACCTGTTGGGTCAAGCAGAGATCTCCCCGTCTCTCCACACACACTCACACAACTACCATCGATTCACTCTCCATCACTGCAACTGTACTTCCTGCATGTACCGGCCGCACCGACACAGAAGTCGCGCATGTAACTTCAGCATCCGATGTCTGGTGCCATAGCAACAGAGAACAACCAATAAGGGAGCTCCTCGGGACACCACATGCCTCGGGTCAGAGCATCCTAGTGTATTTTGATTATGTTGAAGGGGATTTGCTGCAAACGAGCCGAATGTACTTCCCCTACAATGACCTGCTGTGTTCCACACTTAAAAGGGAACTGGTATGCAAATTTAAGTAGGTAAATTATTTGTGACGTCACTATCAATTGTTCGAGTATTTACAACCTGCCATCAGCGCCTCACGTGATCAAGAAAGGATATTAGATCACGTGTCTATTTATCCATAATCAGGCACTGACTCAAAACCCGCTTTGCTCTTCCTTCCGGCTCAGTGTGCGCGTGACCTTATTTCACTTCATCCACAGAGCTGCTCGCAAACTGGGAGATGAAATAGAAGCCGTAGGAGGGAGAGAGAGATAAAAGAAGGTATACGACGCTCCTCCCAGAGTGTACAGTTAGTGTCGCCTCAATGCGAGCTCGCCTCAGCGGACCTCCGTGTGCACAAGCCTGCCCTTAAACTGCCCGGCTCGTTCAATCCGCACGTGCCTCTGCGTCACGGACGTCGGTGCTCGTGTGCCGGGCCGTCTGAGGACAACCGGGCTCAGAGCCAGACAGTACAAACACCGGGGGAAACCTCAGACTCTTTTGTTGGTAGGCCTACTGTCTGACTCAGGAAAGCGGGCGGCGTGGGCACAAAGTGAACACGGACCATCCTAATTTAAGCCACAGGGACACATTTTAAAAGGTGGACTACCGGTCAAACGGCATTCACCGCTTCTCTTATAAAACCGCTTTGAACCAAAAAGGCTATTTCCATCATGTCGAGCCAAGAGAGTTCGCAAACATATCAGAGTGGGTGGGTTAAAAACTGTATGAAGCTCAGGGCTATTTCACACAGTCAATTCGGGTGACATGCTCTCGGGTACCCGCATCGTGGCCGCGTTGCAATACAACTAAGCTGCTAACAATGCTACAAGAACACCGGAAGTTGAGCGTATTTCGTTTTTGAAAGTAAAATAGTTCTCTTGTTGACATTTTTCGTGGTTGAAACAATTTAAATATTTGAAATTAATTTTAAGTTAAACAGCTCGTTTTCCGTTATTGCGTATCAGTATGTGAGCTGTGTGCCAGTTCACTACGGATAGTCGCTGCAGACTGAATATATGTATCATGATATCGTGTGAACTTCCATATACGTATGCATTTGCATTGGCCTTTTGGTATATCTGTGTGTGGCGTGACAACATAACACTCATGTGACGTTAACCTGCTCCGCAACCAAACTTCCAACATCCACTTATTTTTCAAGTGTTTAATTTTGAAAGGAATAACCGGAACTACTTAAATTCACCTCTTCGTTTTGACTCCTACTGAGGAAAGGGAAAGCAAAGAGCTCAGGCGGCAGAAATGGAGAGCAAAAGGACCGGGAGGGACAGCAGAAATGTGGGAGAAGCATGGCGCGGCAGCACGACCACATAGGGGGATCTCAGTCCACCAAAAGGAGTTATCTTCGGAACAAAGTCCAGGTTGACGAGTCGAGCTAACGCTTGCTGTCTGGAGGGTTTTCATTTCGCTCTGCTTTCGGTAATCGGTGCGCACTCAACGCTCGTGTTGGTCTCTGTCTGCAGAAGTCTGAGGCGAACCCGGTCTGACAGAAGAAAAGGTAACAAAAGCTAAACGCTGGGGGACTTATCTTCACCCACTTCCACTCAGTGCCGTTGTTTGTTTACACCGGCGGTTAACGCCTGAAGTCCCGTAGACCCCGTAGCGTTGCATGACCCATTGTTTAGTGACGTTAGCTTAATTTTTCCCCTTTCCTTTTTTTTCAACCAGCATTGTGCACACTTCCACCCCCCCAGGTCGTGGCGCAGCGACATGTACGAGCACAACGAGCAAGCCGCAGCTAACTTACTGTTAGCCGCTTACACGAGGAAGGGAGACCAATAAATGTGCCACAGTGCCACATGGGGCTCTGTTGTAACCTACCTGTCAAAGGCAAGGAGCCCTGCCCGGGCATGCCCCTGCCCGGGCATGCCCTTGGACACCAGCGCTCCGCGTAAAAACCACGAACGCAACACTCCCGCCGAGTTAACGGTCTCCTCCACGGTGGTGAGACACTGACGGGGCACTGTTGAGTGTGACTTGTCACCACTTTGTCTCCGAGAGAGAGAGAGATGGCAAATAAGTTGCTGCTTAAAACGGCCGACTCTCCTTTATCCGATTTGTGTCGTCACCCTGCAACGCAACGCGCTGCACGAGCGCTGTTTGTGTGCTTCGTGTAACATTTGTCATTGTCTCCTCTAAACAGGCTGTTTTTGTTGTATGCGTGTTTAAAAATAAATAAATAAATGTAAGACCTCAATCAAACAAACATTAACTGTGCAGTGTGGTCTCTGGATAAAGTTTAGCATTGTATGTATTGATGAGCATCTCTCTCTCTCTCTCTCTATCTCTCTTGTGGTGCTTTCAGGGCGGCTCAGCATGAGTCGAGATGGGTGGGCAAAGAAGAGAGCCAATGCCAGTGATGACAATGGTTGGGCTGAACGGGTGAGTGTGTCGGCACCCAGTTGTGTCGTTATAAACGACGAGGCAGAATTAACACCAGCAAAAGGACATTCTCTCAAAAAGTAAAAACTGGTTGGTTATACGACTGTTGGAGAAGGTGTAGCCTGAAGCGAGGTCAATAGGCAGCTGAATGTGGAGTTTTAAATGCTGCCTTTTTTAAGGATGCAAAATCAAGTCAAATGCAGTGGGATGCAAGCCACATGGTTTGTGCACAGTGAGCTTCAGTGTTCCTGTAAAACTGGGATTTAATAGCTGTGCCCCCCCCCCCCCCCTCACACACACACACACACACTTCAATTTCATTATACAAGCTAAGAGCCTTAAGCTGATCACAAGTCACTGTTTAATTAGGTAAAGGCCATACTGTCAGAAAGAGCTTTAACACGGCTGTGAGAGCTTCATGTAGCCATATATATATATATTAATGCATGCCATATACACACTAGTATCAACATCAAGGCCAGGTAGTTTAGATAATATCTGTTATTTTATTTAAATGTAATATACATGGTTGGGAGAGTTCACAGGACAATGCACACAGTACTTGTATATGATTTATTTGTAGAAATTACAAAACAAGACTTAAAGTACAATAGACCTCACAAATAATGAGTGAAAGGATAACATCACAGTCAAATGGTGAGGATAAACATTACAGCACACAGTACTTATGTGTAAACTCTATTATTTATATGTATAATTAAAGTAGTGGTTGCTTGGTTAATGAGTACAAAGGATATATACTGCACCTGTACACCAATGTAGTCGAAGGCCTCATCCTATCAGCATATTAAGATTTTATATATGTGTTGTTTGTAGATGTTTTGTGACCAACCATATATATTTTTGGGCAGTTATCTAAACCACAACACAGAACGTCAACATGCCTTTTAAGGCTTTCTGGGATTCTGCAGGCCCAGTTGTTATGACTTGTGGACGATGTTCTCACTGTGTTCTGTCGCTGCTCTGCCTTTTTTGCAGGGCGGGTACATGGCTGCCAAAATGTCGAAGCTGGATGAGCAGTTTAAATTTGATGCCCCCACAGAGAAACTGAAGGACGGTTCATACTCCAACATTTTTAGTGGAGTTTCCATCTATGTCAATGGATACACAGGTAACGCGAAGCAACAGCACCTCCATATTTTTACATAATATCCCTGACTTGTCTCTTCTCCTCGCAATTTCATCGTCTTTGCAAGAACAGAAGGCTAATGCAGATGTTCTCCAAGAATGTCCCAGAGGAATATCTTTGTTTTGTGATTTTTATCCTTTTAAAAAAAATATTAAGATACACCTCAGCTACAAAACCGTATTATAATGCACTAATGAGTTTTTAATGCTTTAAATAATATATTCATGGTCATCAATATCCCCCTATAATGTGGGTACCAGAGGAAAACTAAATCAAAATGGTCTAAAGAGCAAAGAATCCTAAGCTAAATAACAAGTTCAATGTTTTTTGTTTCACTTGCTTTCAGTTCATAGTTCATGAGATAACTGGCACGATTGTTTAACTTGTGTATATGTTTCCAGTGGTTCTGATGTTTTGGGCAGATCTATATATCTGACTTTTGCGTTGTGTGGATTCCCAGATAGTTGACTTTCTGATTTATTTTTTGGGTTTACCGTTGAATTGTTTCCCTCTTTGTGATTAGAGCCAAGTGCAGATGAGCTGCGCAGATTGATGATGCTGCACGGTGGACACTTCCACGTGTACTACTCTCGCTCCAAGACCACCCACATCATCACCAACAACTTGCCCAACTTCAAAATTCAGCAGCTCAATGGGGAAAAGATCATTCGGCCACAGTGGATCTCTGACAGGTGTGTTCAGGAGCTTTTCTCATTTAATTCTTCTCTATTGCAAAATATTGGCCCCAAATCTCTGTTGACTCTGTAATGTGTTTGAAACAGTATCAAGGCCGGGCATCTCCTGCCTCACCAACAGTACCAGCTGTACACAAAACTGAAAGGCCCACTCTTCCCTGGCACGACTCTGCGCCAGACGTCAGAGATTGCCGGACCCAGCCATGGTCTGCTTCAGCCGAGCGTCCATCAAAAGCTTCATCTGCCACAGCGAAGCCTTCAGCACTCTGTAGTCGAGTACGAGGAGTCCTCGTCCGGCTGCCAGAATACCTCCATCCCTAACGCCAGCCACAGTCCACTTTACCACGGCAACGTCCAACCTCAGTCCATCCAGCACAGCTCTGCTGTTCGCTTCATTAACCCCCCACCCAGTGACTTACCGTCCACTTTCCTCGATGCAGATCCCAGACACAGAAGTCTGCTGTCTAACCCAAGCCCCACAAAGCCCCCACAGTCTACTCTTCAAACGCCTCATACTAATCTCCAGCACCAGAGAGCTTACCAACCACAACCTCAGAACAACTCTTCTTGCAACACTGGCCAGAGTGGCGACAAGGAAGTGGATTTAAAAAGGTGAGTACGCAAACCATTTGTTTGTGTTTTCTTTTGAAATGAGAGATTTTAGATTGTTGTGCACACAATTTGATCTTGTTACAGACATTCTTATTCTATGATCTTTTCATCTCACAGAAACGGATTACTTCAGACCTCATTGGAATTGATCAGCCATTCAAAAGTGAATGAAATGCAAGAGTGTGGCAAAGGTGATCCTTTCCCGCAGGTGGTGAAGGAAGCGCATCTGACAAATGGACACACTCACCTTGTTAATGGTGCCTTAAAGCCAGAGGACCGGCCCTCACTGACTGAAGAACCCTCTGTTGACAAGGACCTGCCTCAACGCAGATTCGAGAGTCCAGAGGATAAACCTCAGAGTCCTTCAGTACAGTTCCAGACCAAACCTGACCCGTATGAGTTTCCTCACAGTCCTCCGAAGCAATCGGACTCGTCTCCTGTCTCTCTGAAGCAATCCAATTCTCACGGAGCCAACGAGCCGAGAGCCAAAACTCCACCACCTACCTACCACGAGGCCACCGGCACAGAAAATCATCCGCTCCCAAAACCGCTGCAGCAACCCATTCGACTGAACGGGAGTCACCACAATGCCTTGTCATCGGACCCTGCCTCGTTAAACACAACCAACGTAATAGCCAAACCTGATCCTCCCGCCGAAAAGGCCTCGTCGCCGTCAAAGTCTTCGGCACAGCTGCTGTCTCGGACAGGCAGTTTGATCTCCGAGTACTACTCTCACTCGCGTTTACATCAGATCTCCACGTGGAGGTCTGGCTTCTCCGAGTATGTCAATGAGCTGCACGGCAAGCAGAAAGCAGCGGCGGGTGACTCTTTTCCTGGGAAAGACCGACTGAGGAAATATGTGGCCCATCACTCTACAGACAGTCGAGGTAAGAAAGGTGGAGTCGCTGGTGCTTTCCCCTGTAAAATCCAGTCTGTGTTTATTTTATTATCATTTTTTTTATGAAAGAAGGTTTGAATTGGTTGTCATGGTGGCTCAGTGACCCACTATTCATCTCACGCAACCGTTACTTTCACCAGTTTAAATTCAGACAATAGCTGCATGTCCTTGCCCAAGCAAAATAAATGCTCAAAATGTCTTTAAAAAAACAACAACAGTGTGTATCATTGTGAATACAAAGAGGTTCATGTTCTAAAAGTTGTACAACATGTTCTCTCTCGTGAGCTCTGATATTTACAATATCTCTGCCCCTGTTTTCTCCAGAGATAGAAGCAGTATTTCTGTGCATTTGTTGCCTCTTTCAGTTAAACTGGATTCCTGGTCATGCAGCTGGCATCATTCCATGTGTCTTTGTCTCTTTTGACGATCTGGTATTTATCTATTTGTGCCGTCAGGTACGACAGCACCTGCGTGCCTCAAGTCTTGTATTTTCCATGTGGACATGGACTGTTTCTTTGTGTCTGTGGGGATCCGTCATAGACCAGAGCTCAAAGGTACGGCTTGCTTTTTAAATGTTTTAATTTCCATGATGCGGCCTGTGAAACGTGATCATATATATATATATTGTGTGTGTGTAGGAGGGGCACCTGCTGTGTAGACTAGTCTCATGTATTCGGTTCATGGTCGTCTTGCAGGGAAGCCCGTGGCTGTGACCAGTAGCCGTGGACAGGGGAGCGTGCCCCTGAGGCCTGGGGCCCAACCTCAGCTGGAGCAGCAGTACTATCAGAGGAAACACAATCATCCTAAACCTGGTGAGAGGACTTGACCTGTAGGTCATGGAGCATGTTGACCTTTATTTTCACAGACCTGGCTCCTATATTTCCCTGTACTTGTCTTACTTTATTGTTACATGCTTGACTCTGTGTACGCTTGGTCTGCTTCTCAGAACGAGCAGATGAGGATCCACACAGAACTCCTTCACAAGAGAGTTCTGACTCCCACTCTAACGGAGTGGACCAGGATGTTGCTACTCTCTCAATGGCAGAGATTGCATCCTGCAGTTATGAAGCCAGGTAAGAAAGAAAAACACACAGACACTCATGGGGATTTATATCAAACGGCACAAATATCTGTTTTGTACTAATCACAGTTGGTTGTCTCTCACAGGCAGGTGGGTGTGAAGAACGGGATGTTTTTTGGCAAAGCTAAACGGCTGTGTCCCTCCCTGCAGTCTGTCCCATATGATTTTGAGGCCTATAAAGAGGTGGCCCTCACCATGTATGAGACTCTGGCAGGGTGAGAAGGACTTCCTGGTCAATGTTTCACTCATTTCCCTGTTGTTTACAGGCAAAAACACCTCTTTGATT
This sequence comes from Pseudoliparis swirei, assembly GCF_029220125.1. Classification (NCBI taxonomy): domain Eukaryota; kingdom Metazoa; phylum Chordata; class Actinopteri; order Perciformes; family Liparidae; genus Pseudoliparis; species Pseudoliparis swirei. Next base: position 8,309,011 of record NC_079389.1, on the reverse strand, counting down.
TGCTCTTTGCAGGTACACCCATGATATCGAAGCTCTGAGCTGTGATGAAGTGTTGATAGACGGTTCCGCTCTCCTCGCCGAGTTGAACATCAACCCGGAAGAGCTAGCCAATGCGATCAGAGCGGACATCAAGGAGAAAACGGGATGCTGCGCTTCAGTGGGCATGGGTGAGTTTATGTCTTGTGTAAAATCCATCAAGACAGCGTTCCTATTGAACAAACCCCAACTGACTGCTCATCGGTTCAGGGTCCAACATCCTGTTGGCTCGCCTTGCCACCCGTAAGGCCAAGCCAGATGGGCAGTACCTCCTAAAGTCTGAAGAAGTGGATGATTTCATCAGGGACCTGCCAGTGACCAGCTTACCAGGTAGCGACAGCACCACCTGCTGTCCATGTCCTTCAGTCTACAGGCTTTCCTGTGGTAAACATGTGATGACCTGTCCATTCCTTTTCCGAGGTGTTGGGCCGGTTATGGGCAGAAAACTTACTGCTACGGGTGTGAGGTCCTGTGGGGACCTCCAGCAGGTGTCTCTGTCTCAGCTGCAAAAGAAGTTTGGGCCCCGGACAGGACAAACCCTGTTCCGCTTCAGCAGAGGCCTGGATGACCGGCCTGTCCGCTACGAGAAGGAAAGGAAGTCCGTCTCAGCTGAGATGAACTACAACATCCGCTTTACTGGGGTTCGACCTACTTCTCCCCCCCCCCCCCCCCACAGTTTTAGCTTTCTTATCATCTTTGCTTTTTCCGCCCGTCTCTCGCTAACCCCCTTGTCCCTCTCGACATATGTTGACTAGGTTGATGAGGCAGAGTCTTTCCTGACTAACTTGTCCATGGAGGTGCAAAAGCGTTTACAAGAAGCAGGGCTGCGGGGTCGCAGAGTTACCCTCAAAGTCATGGTTCGCAAGGCTGGAGCGCCACTGGAATCGGCTAAATACGGTGGTCATGGCATATGTGATAACCTAGCCAGGTAAGAAAGGGGTCTTCATCTGTGGATGTTCCAGATGCTTGATTATGTCATCTCGCCGTGTCACTTCTTAGATTAATTTTCATCCGTCTCCTTTCCGGTTAGGACTGTGATGCTCGCTCAGTCCACTGACAGTGGTCAGCTGATTGCCGCTGCCGTCATCAAGCTGTTCCATGCCATGAAGTTGCAGGTTCAGGAAATGAGAGGAGTCGGCATCCAGGTTCAGCTTTTTGACGGACATCCCTCTGTCCCTCGGAACTCTGCGGGCCCCGGGACACGCTCCATCAAAGAGCTGTTGCTAGGCCGGGGATTAAGTGTGCGATCTCGCAACAGAGGTTTGTGGAAAGTCTTTTGTGTTTCAGTTTCTATCTTTGTTGTTCCAGATCAATGTCACAGATGCCGCTGACATTAACGCACATCCGGTTAATGTTCCCTCAACCGCAGGCCCGTCATCGGTCTCCTCTTCACACCCTCGGGCCTCTCCCGAGCCGGTCCCAGGAACAAGCAGAGACCAGCAGGCATGCAACCGAACTCCGAAACATTCTCGAGCGCGTCTCAACTTCAGCATCGAGGTCCCCTCCCCTTCGCAGGTAAGGCTTTGAAGAAGACGTCCGCATTTGATTTAAGCAAAATCGATAGAGTTAAATGTTCTCAACATCTCGTTGTTTTTCTGTGATCTCCAAGGTGGATCGTTCCGTGTTGGAGGCGTTGCCCGTGGAGCTGAGAGAACAAGTGGAGCGGTCATGGAGTGACCGTGATGGGAGACCAAGTAACCATCAGTCGCCCAGTCCACAGCCCTCCTCTCCGAGGGCTCGTCCTACCTCCCCTCCTCATCCTCCCGCCCTGTACGCTCCACCTGTTGGCACGTTGCTTCTACAGATTCCAAACCAACCAGACAGTCTGGGAATTGTACTGGAGCTACCAAGTTTCTCGCAGGTAAGAAAGCAACCGTTTTTGATTTTGCCTTTCGCAGATGAAATTGTATCAGAAGGCCAAGTTGTCACAGAAAAATGTGAAAAATATTAATACTTAATAAGTAATGCTCAAGAGGCCCCTTTTTTATATTGATAGGTGAGCTGTTCTTCATACCTCTGCACATCTTTACACATTTATATGAAGCTGATTTCATTGGTTGTGACTAGGTGTTTATTTTCACTAAGTCCCTCGGTTTTCTGACTACAGGTTGATCCAGACGTATTTGCCGCCCTTCCCAAAGAGCTCCAGGCCGAGCTGAAGTCCGCCTACAACCGCGTAACTAATGTCCAGCCTCAGGAAAAAATATGTAAGCCTCCAGGAGACTTTGTTCTCAATTAGCTTAGCTTTGTTTCTGCTGTTGTCAGCATGCACATTCTGTTCATCTCATGCGTTTCCTCTGGATTTTTCAGCAGTTGATCAGAAGAATCCACTGTTACAGCTAAAGCAGTCAGGAATCGGAGTCGTCATTGGTCGAGTGAAGCGGCGCTACAAGAGAAAAAATGCAACGAGCCCTGTGAAAAAAGGTCCTTCCCCTCTGAAGAGGCGTCACGCGGCAAACAGCCCAGGCAAAATGCTCCCACCCTCTATAAAATCACGGGAAACCATGAACATATTACGGGTGAGCCGATGAGCAGTTTCAGACATGAAGATGGTGGCAGTCTGTGACGGTAGAGATTTCTTGGCAGTTTGTGATCTATCCAGCTCACATTACGTTTCCCTTCAGGCTGAAAATGGTCCCTCGACATCAACCTCAAAACCAGACATCCCAGAGCCTCTGGCCAAATTCATCCCTCGCCCTGCTCCAGTGTTGGCCGGCGCCTATGACTTGACGGACATTAGAACACTTCTACGGGAATGGGTCACCACCATAACAGGTACATGGTGAAGGACAGCGCCGTCTTAGCGCCGTCTTAGTGCCGACTCGTGCAGTTACCTATGTTTAATGCATATTTAATCCCTTCTTACGTGTTCTTAGACCCAATGGAGGAGGACATCCTGCAGGTGGTGAAATACTGCACTGATCTAATTGAGGATAAAGATCTGGAGAAGTTGGATTTAATTATAAAATATATGAAGAGGTACTGAACGGTTCAAACCCTCCATTTCTCTGCGTCCCCCTCTTTCGTTCTTTTCTTGCTTTCAGTAATTCCTCATGTGACCTTTCGACCTTCTCTCCGCAGGCTCATGCAGCAGTCGGTGGAGTCTGTTTGGAGTATGGCTTTTGACTTCATCCTGGACAATGTGCAGGTGGTTGTGCAGCAGGCTTATGGTAGCACCCTGAAGGTAGCATGAAGGAGGCGGGAGTTCTTCTTTCACTGCGTGATCCCACTCCACCCCCACTCACAAGGTTTCACAAGGTCATCTGCAATACGAAGTATGACGTCTACAACTTCAGGTTCTCAGTGGCCTCCTGAGAACGAGACGTACAGCGATGTTTTTTTCTTCTTTTTTCACACCATATGAGAAAGTGTTACATGAGCCATGACCATATTTGAGTTTGGACAGTTCATCTTCTACTGTACTTGCTCTTTTAAGGGACAAGTAACACAAACTGAAAGGCAGAAAATTTACTTTGAATCTACTTTGCCAAAAACAGTGATAATTGTAGCGGTTTTTTTTGCTAATTCATAATCTGTCATTTGGAGTTCTTTTATAAATAAATGTGACATTTTATATAAGGATTTTGCTGAACTATTTCTTAAACAAGACATGCTTTTACAGGGTTTTACATGTCTGTCCTGATGAGTGTTTTTTGAAATAGCAGATGACTTCTGCTCTGTGTTCCTACGGTTTAAATATTGTTACACAGGCACATTCTGAGGGTTTCTTTACCACGTATGCAGTGGAATCAGTCTAGGTTTCAAATAACGACTGTGATAAACACAATCATCATGTTTAGACGTCACTTAAAGCACTTTTGTTTTGTTTTGAAATAGTTAGTGTAGCACTAAGACATCAGACTTTATCTTGCGAGAAATTGTAAGAATAAAATATATTGTTTTTCATCAACATTTCTTTGGAGCGCCATGCCACTAGTACTGACCTGTGAACTATTTAACCATCTAAAATATGGTCTGCTGCATACAGTAGTATCTTTTTTCTTGTCTCTTGCAGAAAAAGTGCCAAACCGTGTTATTATAGTATGTAAATAATGTTTTTAAAGATACTTGTTAAAAGTTTTAAAAGAAAAGATGTAATTGAAGGGTGTAACTCCTTGTATTGTTTACATGTAGTGAATTCTTAGTAACCGTCTTGAAATTGTAAAATCTTCTCTCTTTAATTGCTTGTGGGTGTTGCATCATGGAAATCTGAAGCTGGTCAAAGCTCTTCATTTGAGGTTAACTGTTGATTCTCAGTAGCACTCTGACTTGGGAGGATGTCGACAGGGGTTATGCCAATCAATAAGTAGCCTATGCAGTTATGTTTTTCATTAGCAAGCGAGATGCCCCTTCAAGATAATGGAACATTTCATACAGCCTTTGTATCTGAAGTCAATCTTTTCTAGTGTTTCCAGCCTAGTTACCTGTTTTACATATCTGAATATTGAAATACTTATGGATTTGCAGAGAAATAGGTGACCTTAATTGAAAACTCAACGTATGTACTTGTGTACATTATACATTGGAGACATTTGTACGTCTGGCTAAATCATTGTATTTCTGTGACGTTAACGCTCATGATTGGTGATAAGTAGTACTCAGCAGATGCGGCTGGCTGGCTTGTGATCTCACCATCTCAGACGTGTGTGTGGTGGAAACGTTTGTTTTAAAGCAGTGTCCCCTATATGCAAACCAAATCAATCATTTTGGTCGTCAGTCAATGTTTTTTAACTTGTTAAAATGAATGTAATTCAGAATGTGCAAGTCTCCACTCACTTTCAAGATGTTTGCTTCTCTTCACCCGTCATATCTCTCCAGAAGTTACAATTGGCCAGTCTTGTCTTCTATAAACTGGCTTGTGCCTGAAGACCTAAAGCTGTGAACTTGTTTGTAAGTTTTTTTAAATCTTGGTAATAAACTGTAAACTTTGTATTTGTTTTGTCATTGTTTAAACTTACAATCTGTTTAGTAAAAGGCTTTCCAATCAAGATGACACTGCTTCTGAAAATAATCTTTAGATCTACTGGTGCTTTACAAACTGGAAATAGTGATAAATATCTTGATGGCTCAGGGCTGTTTATTTTCATCGTTGTCTACACTGTCCTTGATCTGACAGCGAGGAGCTAAAACAGTAGTAAACTAGAATGGGCACTCGGTAGAGCGCATACCTTCGCATATCACAAGATTGGGCATTGAATTATGAACATTTTGGCATTAGTTGCATGCCAATTGGACAAAAATGTATCGTGCTATGGTAAAAAAAGAGTTTGACCTTTCCATGACCTTGACCTTTGACCCGATTGATCCCAAAATCTAATCAAATGGTCCCCGGATAATAACCAATCATCCCACCAAATTTCAGGCGATTCAAGAACATTTTGACCTGTTCATGACCTTTGACCTTGACCTTTGACCCGATCGATCCCAAAATCTAGTCAACTGGTCCCCGGATAATAAACAATCATCCCACCAAATTTCATGCGATTCGGTTCAATACTTTTTGAGTTCTGCGAAAGATTTTGACCTGTTCATGACCTTTGACCTTTGACCCGATCGATCCCAAAATCTAATCAACTGGTCCCCGGATAATAAACAATGATCCCACCAAATTTCATGCGATTCGGTTCAATACTTTTTGAGTTCTGCGAAAGATTTTGACCTGTTCATGACCTTTGACCTTTGACCCGATCGATCCCAAAATCTAATCAACTGGTCCCCGGATAATAAACAATCATCCCACCAAATTTCATGCGATTCGGTTCAATACTTTTTGAGATTTGCGAATAACACACATACAAATAAATAAATAAATACACGGCGATCAAAACATAACCTTCCGGCATTTTCAATGCGAAGGTAATAAATAAATAAATACACGGCGATCAAAACATAACCTTCCGGCATTTTCAATGCGAAGGTAAAAATGAATTACGTGTGTTATTTTGTTTGCAGACATGAGATCCTGCAATCACATTCTGAAGTCTTATATGTTTGTGCCAATGAACATACTGGTGTCAAGTATTCCAGCAAAACCATCAGTCATTTTCAAGAGTTTCTTTTTTATAAATATTTATATATATATATACATAAGATTATATTAGATATTCGTTTATTTGTCCCACATTGTGGAATTTGCAGGATCACAGCAGCGGGTGCACATTAGATCATTAATAAAAAGATTTAAAAAATAAAACACAATATAAATAATTTTATATATTTTTTTCTCAATATAGGCAATATTTTGTCTGAAATTGAAGCTGTAAAGTCATAGTTTTCCTTTAGCTTTGTGCCGATAATAGATCGTTTATTAAATGCCCGGATGTAGTTTGACGTCAGACTGCCGGGCTGCTCAGACTTGTCTTACTCAGCAACCGTTTGCATTTTGCGCACACACTGAAGTGTCGGCGAGCTCCATCAGGTAACCAATAATTTAATGCGGTGCGGATGCGAATTACCACGTTCACACAGCACATCTTTGGAGTTATTCAGCTCACGCGCGAGTCGCGTGTTTATCGTTGTCCGTGTGACTGTTGACGTCTCCGGGACTCGCGTGGCTAACGACGTTAGCTAGCTTAGCAGGCTAGCGTAGTATTGTCGAGCTAACTAACTTGCTTCGTGTATGCTGGCGGAAGTGAACACGCTACATTCCTCAATTAACTGCTGTGTAATGATCACATGTTCAGTAAGTTTCAAAGGAAGTGTCGGAACAGATAGACAGTAGACACCCATAAACAAGTACGTTTACGCAGCTAGTCTGAAGCTAACAATCGGCATGAAGGTGTGCCCTGACGTCATCAAGGCTTTTTGTCGGCTTCAGTCTGCACGTTTCATATCAACTGGCTGGGCAGCAATGTCGCGTTCACACTTGGTAATTCACACAGATGATGTTCATCGTAAGGTTGAGTTGACGCGTAGCTCATGTTGGCGAGCTTGTTTTGCCAGTGCATTAAGTCCACTTAATTATGTAAATGTTAGAACACATGATGTGTCTCAGTGTTTAATTAAACCGTTTATAATTAATGCAGCCAATTAAAAACACCGACACAACTCAACATCATCGCAAACTACAGCCTCCAAAATGGTCATCATATTGATTCAAAACCTTCAAAAAGTGAACCAAAGTTGAACATTATAACCTTCACAAAGGGATGACTTAATGACGGGGTGCATTAGTCTCAGCCAAATGTACTGTACCTAATAAACTGGCTCTGTATACATGACGTTTGCGCATTTGTAATCGTCTTTGACATTGTTATTGTCGATTTTAGGCAGTAACATCTCAACTGACATCTTTTAACTTCTATGTTTTCTAGCTTCATGTTTCAGTTGAAATGATCTGTTTCGTTCACTCTCAGATCCAGAGAAGGTTTCACTTTGAGCCGGCAACCATGGCCAACCAAATGGACATCTTAGCAAAGGTTTTGGAGGAATCGGCCAGGATAGTGGAGGAGAAGGTGGATGCAGAGCTGAGCAAACTGAATGAAATGGATGAAGATGATTTGGAAAGACTGAAGGAGAAGCGGTTAGAGGCGCTTAAAAAAGCCCAGAAACAGAAGCAGGTATGTGGGATGTTTTCTTCAGTTATCGTCGGTGTCTGAAGCGAAGTTGATGCATCAGTAGTACAAGTGGATCCGTCATGGGAAAATGCTTTTGAAACATCTTGGATCAGCCAACAAAATGGACTGCATGTCGTCCTTGTGTTCGAATATATAAAAGCCAGTTTCATTGTTCTGCTCCTCACCCGAGTTCTCTTCTTTGAAGGAGTGGTTGTCTAAAGGCCATGGGGAGTACAGAGAAATCGCAAGTGAGAAAGACTTTTTCGGCGAGGTCAAAGAAAGCAAGAATGTTGTCTGCCACTTCTACAGAAGTTCCACCTTCAGGTAAATCCACTGTATTTATTGATCATGGTGACGGAGCAACAGGTGTACGAGGGTGTAGTAAAGTAGCTGCATGGATTGTAAAACTCAAATTTGTGATATTGGGCTATATATATATAATTGACTTAACTGCATCATCAGTGATAACCACTCAATCATTTTAGTCCATCGAAAAGCATCAATCTACACAGTGTGCCCTGCATGAGGCTGTGTGCACCAGACCATCACCCCAGTACCGCGACGGTTCGGCTCTAATCCACAAACCATTCCAGCCCTGCTACTAATTGATAAATTGGAGAACAAAATCTGTAATGTAAATCTGTTCTTGCGGCTCCCAATTTAGCTACTTTCCTTTTTAAAGAATGCATAAACCTTTCAGGGCCAGGAGTCAGTGCTTTTAGTTAATTGAAATGAGTGCCTTGTCATTGGATTGCTGAACTCATGATGTCTTCTTTATATTTTTATATAGATGTCAGATCATCGACAAACACTTGACCATCTTGGCAAAGAAGCATGTTGAGACCAAGTTCATCAAACTGAATGTGGAGAAGGCCCCGTTTCTGTCTGAGAAGCTGCGGGTCAAGATCATTCCGACGCTGGCCCTGCTGATCGATGGAAAAACAAAGGACTATGTGGTCGGGTTCGCTGACCTGGGAAACACGGATGAGTTTTCAACAGAGATGCTTGAATGGAGACTCGGCTGTGCAGATGTTATTAACTACAGGTGAGACATGCGGTAGACTCGCACCGTCACTTATTTTTAGGCGGCATAGCTACAGAATTGCAGCAATGAGCCGATGAAAACAATACGCAACCTGATTTTAACGTCTTTTCTTTCCTGTTGCAGCGGTAACATCCTGGAGCCTCCGACAATGACACAGAAGTCGGGCACAAAGATCACGAAGGTGGAGAAGAAAACCATCCGAGGGCGAACTTACGACTCCGATTCTGATTCCGAAGACGATTGAAATGCTCCTACATTTGTCTGGTTTTCTCTCCCAGGGCTAAATTCAGCAGGCAGCCCACTCTAGATTTTTCTCCCCCCTTTCTGTCAGTGACTTGTCCATGCATTCAAGATTTTTTTTATAGAAATAAGGATGTATCCCGATACCCGAGGAAATGCCAGCGATGCAAACAAACGTTGGGCAAACAAAACACAAAGCTGCAGAAATGGTGTTTTCTGCAGGTTACCATAGTGATGCCATCTGGTTTCTAACAAAAGAACCGAGGAGTGTATCTGTAAGGAACCGAACTGATGAGCCGTAACGATACAATCCAAAGACAGTCACTATTTCTAAAATTATTTTGATTTTTAGCCTTATTAAATTGTTTGTCATTTTGCCGTGCACTTCAAGAACAAAGAACCGTGTGTAGAGGATACCGTGTTTCACTGAACCATTCGACCAATCATCTCAACTAGCTCATCTTTGACTAAAACCGTGAACCTCTGAGTGATGGGTGTGCTACTTTAGATGGTTGTTCGTCTTGTGTTCCTTATCAATTCTCATTAAAACATCTTTTAGCATTTAAATGAGTTACTTGTAGCAAGAGTTTGACTTAATAAACAAAATGTAAACATGAGTTTGTCAGTTGTGTGGATTAATGCAACAATATTGTTTTTGTTCGACCCCTCCTTGAAAAGTATGTAATTATTGAAACGGATCAATTTGTCAGCTTTTTAACTAGCCAATATAGACATGCCGGTACCCATCTCCCAAGAAAACCTCTAAAGTTTAGAGCTTTTCTTTAAATGTTGATTGTATTCTAAATGTAAATAATACATAGGATGATTTAATTTCACTTTATTTTTAATATCCCTATCACAATTTTGACTCAGGGCTTTACAATCTGTACAAATACGACATCCCTGACCTTTGACCTCACATCGGATCAGGAAAAACTCAGAATAAAACATTCACGGGGAAAAAGTGACGAAACCTTCAGGAGAGCAGCAGGAGGATCCCTCTCCAGGTTGGACACATCTTTAGTTCAAAAGAGGTCCAATTTTTAGAACCTTCATAAAAGCACCGATGTGAGCAGACGTTGGTTACCTGACTCGGAACATGCGAGAGAAGCCGTCAAAACAAACCAAACCAAAGGGCAACAGGTTGCATTTCATTAAAGATTTTTAATTTGTGGTTTAATAAAGAATTCTGTTGCCAACTTGTCATGGAAAACAGCAACATTTCAGTCATATATGACTGGTAAGGTGTTATTTATTGGACACGTGTTGCGTATCTCCGTAACTCATTCAAAACAACTTTGAGTGTATCGGCACCACAACAGGAAGCAAAAGATATTCATGAACGTAACTATCGACATGATTGAATGTGGCACTAAGACTCGATAGCCTTGGGCTCTACAGGTTGGAGGAGGCGACGAACGATTAACTCTCCTTTGCTGTTAATGTAGGAGTCACCCATGTCCTGTTCAGCAGGGAGTCCGTAGGGCGTCCTCAGCGGCTGGACCCTGCATTCCAGGAGATGATAAGAGGGACACGAAATTATACAAACCGTCTCTTTAAATGTCCAGACAAATAGCGTTAACAGATATTTGATCAAATGTTCTAAAATAATGAAACTAATCTTTTCTTTTGCTGCAAGAGCTTGATTGATGAGCAAAGACTTGAGTTTTTCTTCTTACCTTATAAGGTGCTTGATGAACTTCAGTTGGCTATTGACTGCAGGCGTATTTTTGTGAATTACAGGTGTGTGTGCCTAAATACACGACAGAGAGCAGAGGAACATCTCAGTGTTTCAAGGACAATTTTGCCTCCATAAAATGTTTTGATGAACATTCTTTGTACTGCTTGTTTATCTTAATGAACCAGTTTATTTAGTCCACAAGGCAGTTAAAACACACACATTGTGTGTAATGCTTAATGAGGTGCTAATTCATGTTTATTTTGTAGGTATAAAAAGAACCAAACATGACCCATTTACACAGAAAATACACCTCAGTATCGTACATTTCTCACATGGCTACAGACGCTTGTGTAGGTTAGTTGTCCAAAAAATGTCTGTTATATTTTGTAAAAGAATAGGACTAAACAGAAGCCGTACCTTTCCGAGCCCCATGTGTTTCACGATCTCTTTCTCCCAATACGGTCTTCGCATCACACTTTTGATTCGTGTCACTAGGTGCAGTTTGTGAGGTTGGTCTGGATCGCCCCCGTATTTCTCATGTTCTTTGGATCTCTCTTCAAACAGCTGTGAAGAAAAAACACTTGAACTTTGAACCCTGACAACTGAGAAAGTGATGCTTTAATCATTTAGAAATGCCTCATAGTCTTCTTCTTCTAAATGTAACTGAACTCTGAAAGCAGAGACGGCTCATCTTTACCTAATATGATCGGCGAAGGACATAATTGTACGTGAATAAAACTCTGTTGAACTATTTTTCGAGGTCAAACCTCCAAACCATCTGTGGTGAAAGAGCACCGTCCATTCAATTGAATTATATTGAATTAAATTGAATTATAATTTGAAATAATAATGATTTTACGCGTATTTGTTTTTCTCTCTGATTGAGAAAAAAGTAAAAAAATCATAACACAAAACAAATCATCATTCATACACCATCATTATTTATTTGTTATGTTTGGGGACTACTCACACACCCCAGGTAATTTACCAATATGAACCATGTGAGCTGAATACAAACCAACATGACTATGGTATTCAAATGAATTGAAACAACACTGTTCTGCAAGACAGGACCAACATATTAAAGTGACAACAACTATTTTAGTGGGCATAGTACTTAACTGGTGCAAGTTCCTAAACAAGTAAGCACATTAGCAACTCTTTGGCATACAGCGAACCTGGCACTTTCGACTCGATTCTTACCTCTTTTGGGATTCTTGCTTTGTTAAATCTGCTGCGTGCGGACACCAACCACGGGCAAGGTGGCACAAGTGAAGCTTCCGCCAGGATCTGTAAACAAACAAAAATAAACACACAAGCACTGCGATGTAATATAGAAGAGGCTAAAAGGCAGATGCGTTCCCTGATATAAAGAGCACACAACCTCTCATAAGGTTGGAATGGATTGGAGACAATAAACATTTGATAGAGCCTGTGATTTAGGGCTCGTCTCTCTTTCATGTTCTGTATGCATGTCAGTATGTTTATCTCTCAGCAATAAACAAAGTGTCAACAAACAAACCAACAGGAGATTTAGCCATAATGTATATACTGGGATCGCCATCCCTCTAATATAAGCAGCTTTCGTTAATTTAGAGGATCATTTTTGCAACACTGCGAAATAAATAAGTACTTTCATTTGTTGGGTACAATTAGCTTCTTCTTCTTTTTTTCACAACACTTATGACCTGCATTTTCAGTTGCATGGCCATTGGGATTAATGATCAGTTTATCACTGAATAATTAGTGTGCATCTTTTAGCACAGCAAACGTGTTGAAGGCTAGAGTTGCAAAATGTAATGCACAAAATATATACATCGTAATATCACCCAATTCAAGACAAAGAAATGCAGCGCATTCTCACTTTTAAATACAAATTACGTTCACAGAATAGTCATTTGTTTGAACACGTTATACGAGTCGGTCGGTTTTAAACAATAAAACAATAAAATAAAGACCAAGTGGAGTCCGTACCTTAACTGACAGAGAGCTCAAACCGCGACAGAGAGCTGACATGTTGTGTTCGTCGGTCGGGTCACCAGAAAAATAGAAGAAGAACAAGTCACGCACGCCAAGGTTAACATGAACGCGCTGCCCTGCTGCTGCGAAATAAAGCGCGTGGATCAAACGTTATGACTAAAAACACAAATGAAAATATATTAAGGTCAAATTCAAGAAATTCACGAGAATAACGTGAATTTAAGAGCCGAAAAACAACAGACAAAACACTACAATCACCGCCGTGTCGCCGCCTCCATGTTTCTACACCGGAAGCGTGAAGGTGTCCCATTGAAACGCCTCCGGTATGACAAATATTCCCCCGATAAATTGTCCCAGAGCTTTTTTTGGTCAATGTTTAAGATCGTATTAAGGGGAAAAAAATTACGATTTATTTATATCAGATGTGATATTAATATATTTGATTAATTTGTGTAATTTCTGTCTATAGTATTGCGGACAATTATTCCAGACGGTGGAATGTTCCACCCTTAAGTTTCCCGCGGGAATTGTTTTCGTGGCGCACCCGTGAAGCTGTCAACCAGGAAGGTGGCACAACTTTTTTCGGTGTCTTTCCTGACCGGAGATGAGCATGACTACCCTGTTGGTTTTCTAGTAGCTCGGGAGAAGACGACGGACATACAGAATGACACAAAATCTCGTGGCAGGGATGGAGACGTCCGCCATCTCCGTCCTGAAGCGGGCGGTGGAGCTCGACCACGGCGGCCGCTTCCAGGAGTCTCTCGTCTGCTACCAGGAGGGCATCCAGCTGCTCATGGACGTGTTAAAAGGTAACGTGATACAAAGAAACACCGTGGAGGACGGCGCGGTGACCACGCGGACCATCATGCGTGTTGTTTCTTGTTCCCCGGGGCAGCTGTGAAAGATGACTCAAAGAGAGGCCACTTCAGGGAGAAGATAAAGGGCTACATGGAGCGAGCGGAGCAAATCAAAGTGCACGTGAACCAGATGAAGGAAGGTGAAGGCTGATGACACATACGTGTATTACGAAATATACATGACGAGCAAAGAGGGATTGTATTGTTGTCGGTTACTCCCTGTGCGTCCTAACTCCTATTTCTTGTCTCCTGTGGTCAGATGGGAAGTACCACGAGCAGATTAGAATATCAGAGGATGCTACTGGTTACAGCTACGAGGTTCTGTTCAAGCCCTACATGAGCGGTTTACTCACAGAAGTCTGGGTTCAAGACCCTTACGTACGGCACACGCACCAAGTGAGTACGATCTGAGTTTTTTCATTGCTCCATAAGCTCCAGTGTCACTTTGTGGAAGTTGCTGAGTATCTTGGTCAATCATCCACAATCCTGTCGACCCGGATGAAATTTCTAAAATAATAAACAGCGTTAAGCCAAAGAAAAGCGCCGGTTACGACAGTATCAGCATGAATCTAGTCAAACAACTTGGTCAATCGTTGGTCACTCCATTATCACATCTTGTAAACAAATCATTATCGGAGGGAGTTTTTCCTGATGATATTAAGATCGCTGAAGTGATCCCCATTTACAAAGCCAAAGAAAAGCTTTACTTTACTAACTATCGTCCAATATCTCTGTTGCCAAGCTTTTCCAAAATTTTGGAAAAGGTCGTTCATAAACGACTGTACAGCTTTGTTGCAAAGCATAACTTGTTATACGGAAGCCAATACGGCTTTCGACCAAAGCACTCGACTGAGAACGCAGTCACTGAGTTTCTGTTTGACACCTACACTGCACTTGAACACGGAGAGAACACTCTGGCATTATTCCTAGACCTTTCGAAAGCTTTTGACACGATCGATCACTCAATACTTAAAAAAAAACTGAGCCATTATGGTGTTAGAGGTACGGCACTCGAGTGGTTTAAAAGTTATCTTCGTGGTCGAAAACAATATGTGAAATACAAGGGGTTCAAATCAAAATCATATGATATAACTTGTGGAGTACCACAGGGTTCTGTATTGGGACCCCTGCTATTTATATTGTACATAAATGACCTTCCAAAAGTCTTAAAACGTGTTAAAAGCATCCTCTTTGCTGACGACACAACTATCTATATTTCATCGAAGGACCACCATAACTTATATCAAACTGCAAATGAAGAGCTAAAAATTGTATCGGATTGGTTCAAAGCGAACAAGTTATCTCTAAATGCACAGAAAACTAATTATATGCTTATAAATAAATCAAATAATCCCCCAGATCAAGATTTTAGGTTTGAGATTGACGGGGCAAATGTCTCAAAAGTCCAGTGCACCAAGTTCCTTGGTGTCTATATCGACGACAATCTGCGCTGGCATCAACATATTGACAGCTGTCGGAAGCGCATACGAAGAGGCACATTTGCCCTGCACTCCGCAAAAAATATACTCTCAACAGAAAATCTGCGTTTGTTGTATCACAGCCAGTGTTGGGAGTAAAAAAGTAACGCGTTACTGTAATTACACTACTTTTAGCGGTAACGAGAGTGTAACGAAGTATTTTTTTAAATCAACTAACGCAGTTACAGTTACTGAAATTTAAATGAGTTCGTTACTCGCGTTACTCTCTTTTGTGAAAAATGAACACTTGCAGACAAGAAGACAAGCTAGGCTACTTTAGCTGCTTCTGATCTGACATCGCAGGACCTTGGTGGCGCAATGATATTGTAACGTCTCGGACGTTATGTCACTGATGACACGGAGACGGGACGACGTTATTATTCCTCCCTTTATTGGGCATCCACCAACACAGACAGCGGGCTCCTCTCAGCTCAGCAGCGCGAACATCAACAACAACGGTTCCCGTCAACCACCCGTAACTTCCGTTTTCCGACAGGTTAACCCCGCCTCCCCTCTACTCCGCCAATCACAGGCACGCCTCCCCTCTACTCCGCCAATCACAGGCACGCCCCCTCGACCAGCACGCACGGTGCCACACTGTGATTGACAGCCACTTCCAGTGTTGCCAGGTCCGCGGTTTTTGCCGCTGGTTGAATTTTGTGTCCGCTGGTTCGGGTAGACCTATTTTGCATGCAAATTACATGAATATCTTTAAATAAAAATCCATATTTTAAATGAAATAATTTATTTATACCCAAATCCTACCAAACTGACTCCAGATCAGCACGTACACGCCGACACATCCGCGCACACAGGTGAGCACCCCCCCCCCTCAATTATATGATATGCAGCACCTCAAGGCACCTTTGTTTTCTCTTTTAATTAGTGTTAATACTGTAGGCCAATCACTTTTATTTCATTGGGCCTAATGTGGTAAAAAAAAAACAGTTAAATCACTGAGACAGTTATTTTGTATTAATCAGAATCAGAATCACAACAAAAAAGGAATTTTTTGAAGAGAAAAGGGAACAACAACAAATTTTGAATTTTTCAAGGAGGGATTTGGATTTGGACAACAAGAGCAAGAAGAAGGACAAGGAGAGAGGGGAGAGGAGGAGGAGAGAGGAGAAGGAGAGGAGAGAAGAGAGGAGGAGGAGGAGGGAAAGTAAGGTAGAGGTGTGGTGGGAGTGAGCAGTCCGGGGGAGGTGGGAGGCCCGACCGGGGGAAAAGTTATTGGTGTGGGGGGGAGGGAGGGTCATGAGGGACCTGAACCTCCTCGACCTGGGGAGGGAGTCCTCCTGGGAGTGTCCAGAGGAGGGACGGGTCAGGGTGGGGCCAGGACGTGGTGGTGACTGAACAGGACCTGAGGAGCGAGGGGTGGCTGTGACCAACGGAGGCCCTCACGCTGAGTGGCCATGCTGCTGGGGCTGATGGGGTGCCTGGGTGTGTGCCAGACGGTGATGATGGAGGAGCAGAGGATGGACTCGGCCGCAATGATCATGATGGTCATCCTTCCCTGCAGAGCCAATTTGACTTTTCCCTGGCAGACAGGAATCAGATGGCTGGGCTGGGAGATTGGCTGTGATTCAGGAGCCCAGAGGAGATCCTGATGAGTTTGGAGGGCCTGAGAAGGATGGGAGGGCACAGCCGACGACGACACTGGGGATGAGAGGGGTGGTGGGGCTGTATTCCTCCTGAAATCCACAACCTGAGCTGTCCTCAGGCAGCCCCAGAGCTCTGACTTCCAGCTGCACCAGGTCACCAGGGTGCACCAGGTGGTCCCCTGCCCTCCTGTGGTCCACGCGGTGGTGTCCGGTCTGGCATCCTGGTCGAATGGGTGCATGTGCAAGAGGAGACTGAGAGGAGGGTGTCTGGGTGTGTAGCTAGGGAGGCAGCACAGGACAGCAGGGAGAGGGTTGGGTGTTGAGAACACAGGAGGGGAGTCGAAAGGGCTGGGAGCTCTGGCAGTGGTCAGTCCGTGGAGCCCTGCACGTGGGATCCACCTGCAGGTGGGCAGGCAGCTGGGCAGCTGGGAGAGCGCAGCAGGGAGCTGGGCCATGACTGGATTGAAGGAGCTGAAGGAGGGCAGAGCTGAAGGACACAGGAAGTGCGGGAGTCCAGATGCAGGGAGGATGTCCAGTAGTGTGGGGATGTAGTTGGCACTGCAGGGGAGTCCACCTGTGCTGTGCTGCAGGTGGTGGGGCAGGAGAGGGTGGGGGTGTGACTGCAGACAGGTGAGGAGCAGTCAGGAGTTCAAGACCACAGAGGTCAAGAGCACTGGGGCAGGGGACGGAGGAGTCCTGTCATCTTGGGGTGGGGGCTGGATTTTGGGGGTGGGTGGGGAGTGGGGGGTGGGAGTGTGGTGGATGTGGGTGAAGTCCGAGAACAGTGCTGGGTTGGTTTGGGGCAGTGCTTCAGGGTGGTCGGCACAGTGCTTCAGGAGCCCGGCTGGAGGTGGGTTCGGCTGTTTAAACAGGTTCTGCTTTGTCTATGCTCCAGGGGGGAGGCTCAGGATGGATGATGAGGGGCCAGAGGGGAGTGAGCCTGATGGGGGTGGGGAGGTGGTGCTGGGGTCTGGGGCTTGTTGGTGGGGCTTGTGGCGGGGCTGTGGGGAATGTCTCTCAGACCCAGATTTGTCTGTTCAAGCTTCAGTAGAACTCATTTAGCTCATCTGCCAGAAGAGTGGGGTCATTTTGGTGATGCGTTTGTGATAGGCTTTTGTAGATGCAAGCCAGAGTTTCTTTCCAGACAGAAGCTTTGCTGCTGAGAGCTGTTGTTGTTTCTTCTCAGCCAGTCGCCTCTTAGCATCCGCCTCTGTCTCAAGTACCGTGTACTGGTCCACAGGTCCTGTCCTCCTCTCCTCTGCCTCTGCCTGGTCCTTCTCCTGTCCCTGAGTCTTCCTGAGCTCTGCTCACCCCAGGGTTTGTCCCTCAGCTGCTGGATGGAATACAGCTACAGATGGACTCACAGAAGCAGGAAGTGTGTACTCCAGGCTGTTGGTAGCAGTCCTGTCCCAGTCAGTACACAGTCCAGATGAAACAGTCGCCACATCCCCTCCAAGCACGCCCTGGTCACTTTCTTCACCTCCCCACTGCAGAGCTTGCTCTCTTAGGTCTCGCCTGTATGATCAGATCAGACCATGACGCAGTCAGACGTCAGAGTTTCCAGCAGAGCGAGGAGCAGCTGAGGCAGGCTGATTGTTGTGTAGCAGATTGCCAGAAATGTCTCTCTCTCATTTAATTAACATTCTCTATATTTATTTTATTAGTTGATTTCTTGGGCTGAGGTTTCCTTTGTTAAACCAAAGAGTCATCCAAGAGTCCGGCCCAGCCGCCTCCACGCCGCAGTCTGTGTTCTCAGCAGTGTTGGTCCACGCACGCGGCCCTCCGCGGGCGCGGCAAAAACCCGGGGAGAATAGAACCCACGTGGGTGGATGATAAAAGTGGATGATAATGATCCAGGCAAGCAGAACAGTGTTGCACCAGCCGCAAACCGCGTTAGCACGCTGTTTCACGTAAAGCACATTCCTCCACCCTTTTTTTTTACCGAGCCCTTTCCGGGCGGTCCGAACAGCTGGAGCGGAAGCCCAGCGAGCGCGAGAGAGATGTCGGCGCGAAAAGCAGAACAGATTCCGGAGGAACAGAACGGGGAGGAGGAGGAGAAGTCTCTCCCAGCAGCTGGTACCCGCAGCAGCTGCAGTACGTCAGTTGAGCGGAGCGGAGAGAGATGCCCGCAAATATGCGCGAGAGCCCTGTCAGATGTCCCGTCGCCCGCGAACGTTTCCCTTTCCCGCGTTTCACTCACGGCCAAGGTGAAGCACACCTATAAAATGTCCAAAAATGTCAATAACTCCACAGAAGTTAAAAAGTAAAAAAGTTGAGTAAAGTTGTTGGAGTTGTTTTCTCAGGTTTCTTCCTCTGTGAAAGAGCTCCAGAAATCAAAGTATTAAAACGAAAAAAAAAAAAACAAAAACATCACCAACACACACCGGGGGCGACTTTTCAAGCGCCATCAGTTAACTAAAAAAGGGACTTTTGTACTCCTGCTTGATTTGAAGGCCTGTTGCCCTGTTGATTGCAATAAATAGGTCTACAACATGTTTATTGTGTTTGACTGTTTATGACATTAAAAAAGCAGACATAAAAGTAACTAAAAAGTTACTTTCCCAAGTAACTAATTACTTTGGATATACAGTAACTAGTAAAGTAATTCAATTACTTTTAAAAGAAGTAACTAGTAACTATAACTAATTACTAATTTTCAGTAACTTGCCCAACACTGATCACAGCCTTGTCCATCTGCACCTCTTGTATTGTAATATGCTCTGGGGATCCGCAGCTAAAACTCAGGTCAAATGTATCGAGATTTTACAAAAAAGGGCTGTGCGGATCATCTGCAACGTGAAGAACAATGAACACACTGAGCCGCTTTTTAAGAGATTGGGCATTCTGAGATTTACAGATCTACATTTGTGTCAAACAGGAATTTTTATGTTCAGATTTATGAATAATAATCTGCCACATAATCTGTTACGTATGTTCACAAGGAACACAAATGTCGACGACCACAACACGCGGCTGCGTGGTGGCATTCATATAAATAAACATACAGTCGACATTGTATTTAAAAGCTTCATCTGTCGAGGTCCAAAGCTCTGGAGACAAATTCCGGACGAGGTCAAATCGGCATCCACTACCAATGCATTTGGTTCTCGCCTTAAACGCCATCTCACTTCTTTTTGAAAGTTTTTAATATTGATATACAGCCTGGCGGCACAGTACAATAGAGGAAAAATATTTAAAATAAAATGTATATACATAATTTGATGTTCGTGATATTAATTTTATTTATTTTTTCTAAATTATCAGTAGTTCACATTTGTCTTTTATTAATATTTTTGACTATGACTGTTTTTTTTTCTTTTGGTTTTCTTTTCCCTATTCTGGTTTTATGTTGTTGTTACTTGTACGACATTTTATGTTTTCATCCATATGTGTGTGTACTGTCTGTGTGCCTGTAGTAGTAGTTGGTAGGGGGGGGGGGGTGAAAGGGTTAGGGGAGGGGCCGTCCAACTCCTCATCTCAGAGGAGCCTACAGACCTCGGTCTTTGGACGGTCCTCCATTCGTACATTTTTTTCCTGTTGTTAATGTCTGCCAGTATGTACACATTATGTATGTACTTATGGAAATAAATTACTTACTTAATTACTTACTTACTTGGTCATTATGATTAATGGTAACTTTGTTTGGTTTAAATGAGAATATAAACCACTAAATACACCATACTTACTGACATAAGGTGCTTTATTACTGTATCTTGAGATGTTAATAGGGTGAAATATCCTAGATGGTGCATTCCTCATTTAATTAGTTTAATCAGGTTACAAAAGTAATGTCCTCAAATTGTCAACGTTGGTATTGTATTTGTAACAGATAAACAACTTTAATGATTGATTTATATAATTGTGACTGATTTATTATCAGTGAGTTGAAGAAGCATATTCATTAAAAACTTGACTGTTCAATTTGGCGTGAATAATGCATAATTGCATTGTGTTATTGAGAAATCATTAGTTGTGTTAATTAAAATGAATTTGAGAGAAGTTTAGTTCATAATAAGCCTGGTGTGAGCTCTAAAAGTTGCTTTTCTTGCATCCCACAATACACAGAGCAGTTGAAATAGAAAAGTATAACATTTTCAGATTCACAAAGCACTTTGTATCTTTATATTTACATCTAACGTATAGTTCTAAATTGTAATGTCATCTTAAAACTGTACCACACTGCGTCGCCATTCTCTCCACTACAGTTGTACAACTTCCTGCGGTTCTGTGAGATGCTGCTAAAAGCGTCCTGCAAGGTGAAAACGATCCATCTCCTCACCTCACAGGATGAAGTAGGTTGTTTCACGAATGAGGTCACACCGTGTGGTGATTGCACGTTGTTTCACTGCCATTCGTCCCATTCTGCAGGCGGACAGCCGCCAGCAGAGCAGCGCTCTGGCGGAGCTGACAGAGAGTCTGAGTGCTCTGGGACTGACTCTGGATCTGCAGTACTCCTCCACGATACACGACAGGGAGATCAGGTACAGCTGCAACTGACACGTGAAGGTCATAGATACATTGTTTTTCAATGGTTGTCTATTTTTCTTGCTTCAGTTTGTTGTATTTATTTTCACATGTGCCCTCCTCTCTCTGCGTGTGGCTTTTTTTTTTTATGGCAGTTAGTCCAATTTTTTAATTTGTATTTATTTTAGGTTTGACAATGGTTGGATCATAAAGATAGGAAGAGGGCTAGATTACTTCAAGAGACCTAAGGTGAGAATTATTAGTCAGCATTTTCTATTTCTATTGTCAGAACTACGGTGCTGAATGTCTTGTGTCTCATCTTCCAGGGTCGATTCTCCATTGGATATTGTGACTATGACCTGCGGCAGTGTCAGGAGACCAATGTAGACATTTTTCACACCAAACACACAAAAACACTATGATTGATTCATAAAGCTTGAATACATATCTATTTTTTCCATCGTAATTTAGTTCCTGGCCTCAGAACTCACAAACAGATCTGCTGTGTTGTGGGATTTGCCTTAACTCCAACATGCATGTGATCGGCCTTATAACAACTGTGTAACTGAGCAGATTTGATCAGGTTTCACAAAATGCTTTTCGTCACACTGGTAAATAATTATTGTCCTTTTTTTTTTTTTTTTTAAATATAAGAGTTTTTATGACTTATTTTTTAACTTTTCTATTGCTGTATGCTTGTAGGATGTCATATCGCCATCTGGTGGACAAATACATTAAAACATAAACAAACTATGTGTGAAGTCTGTTTTATTATTTTATTTTAACGATGAAATGAGCTTTTCCAGCTACCGGCCTTATATAAAAACACTTTTTAACCATTCTCCCTCACACTCTGCTGCTATCAAGAGGAACTCTAGGATCACTCTACAGGGTTAAAATGTCTTGACAGTTGACTGGGGTTTGACAAGTATATATTTAATGTTGACATGTAACATCAGATCCTGGCATCTATTAAAAGTTAATGGTTGATATTTAAAATCCAAATTATTAAAATATTTAATAATATCACACTTTGTATCTGTGAAAGAGAAAGCTAATTGGATGTATTGCTTGGGGTTTTAAATATTGATCAGCAATCATTAAATCCAATATGAGTCCTATTGTATTGATTTTAATGATAAATATTTCCCCCAGAAATAGCTCCCTCATTAAATATTAATAGCAACACTGCTTGTTTAAATGGATGGACACCCACATGAGTCCAAACAGAGCCGTGATCGGATTATCTATTGGCCTTAATCTTGATATGCACAGGCTCCGAAGGTAAAAAATGATAATCCATCAGGATACCACATGATGGCCATAACTGTAATGGACGTGGCGACCTTTGTTTTAAGAGCAGAGGACAAAAGGCTGCGGTGCAAAGAGCAGTTGGTGCTGTCAAACACCGCCTTCATATGGGACAGCACATCCGCTGCAATTACATCAAATAAGATGCCACATTGTCCATTATGTGTAGATTACAAACATTAAATCAACAAATAAAACCACATCCCAGACTCTTATGTCACAGTTGGTTGCATGTTATCCAGATGTCACTGGCTGGGTTTATATTTGGGTGGGAGAGATAAGGATCTGTGTGATGAGGAGCCACAAACAAAGATTTGCTTTCCTCTTCTTGCTTCCTTCCCTCATCCTGATTGTAGCCTAGTGGCCTAGATAGTGCTCCCATCTCTCAATGCTATCCTGCGTGGATGTGCAGAAAGAGGGATTCACTGTTGCATTTCATTGATTATTGAACTTGTCAAAAACCTTATCGGACAGTTCAAAGTGTAGATAGGGTGGAAGGATGCAGCAAAGGTCTAATTCATATTTGGATTAACTCCGGATCTCACTATGATGGGAGGTGGCTGATTCCTGGTTAGTGTTTTTTTAATTTCTTTAATTTTTTAACTTTCTTGAACACAGACACACTCACATGTGATCGCCCGGGGGTGTAAGCAACCCGATGTAATGCGTAAACAGTCCTATGAGCCGTCGTTCCTGTGTGCCTGTCCTCTTTCCAAGTGGAGCTTTATATATATATTTTCTCTACTCTCCTTTCTGGGCCTAAAATCAGGTGAGCGTTTTATAAGCAGCTTAGCGCAGAGGGCCACAGTGTGCCACTAATGTAATAGAGTATCTCTCTCTTCTCTCTCTCTCTCCCTTCTCTACCTTCTCTCCCTTCCTCTCCCTCTCTCTGTGCATTTGCTTACCCTGTCATGGAGTGTCTTCTATCTCTCTTTCTCCCTGCATGTTTTTTTCTCATTTTCCTTCCACCTCCCTTGTTTCCTTCCCTCTGCATCTCCCTCCGTCTTCAGATGTGGATGCCGCGAGCCTGAGGTTTAAACATTAGGACAATCTTCCGGACAACTCTTCCCTGAGAGGAGGACGAAGAAAAGAGGACGAAGAGCAGAGGCGCTGCTATTAGATGTTGGGTAAATGTGCTCATTTCTGCACTAAAATGTATGTGTGTGTGTGTGTGTCTGTGTGTTTTAACAGTGAGATGGAGCGGTACTTTCCCTGTGAATGTAGTACCTAGCATAGGAAGTTTGTGATTAAGCTGTTGTTGTGGATTATGGTGCTGTGGAATCTCACAAGGATCCCTCTGCAATGTTAATAATCCACTGGATTATCATGTGTTTCTGTTGGGGCTGTAGCTTGACCCACTGCGAAAAAAGAAGAAAAACCCACCTGATTCCTGAATACTCAAGCTTCATTCTGGTGGAAAGTCCACAGACAACTTGAAACGTTCCTCTGGGGCAAAGAGTTAAAATAAGTCACAAACGAACTTTTAGGAGCGTCGTGGGTTATTCCTGCGCTTGTGTCCTTTGAAATAGGACGTGGTTATATTGTGAGAGCAGGCTGGGTGATAGGAGAGGTGCAGTGTGGACTTTGTATGTTTATCAATAGCCAGATCTTGTCTTATCAGGCACACATGCTGAATGCGATCATACTCTCTTTAACCCTTGTGTTGCCTTAGGGTCATTTTGACCCGAATCAATATTACACCCTCCCCCCGCCTTTGGGTCATTTTGACCCGATTCAATGTTTCACCCTCCTGTTACCTTTATATTTACTAACATATTTTACCCTTTGGGTTCAATTTTACGCCAGCAATTAAAACCTCCAGAAAATTATTTGAATTAATATTGTTTTCCAAGTTTAAGTGTGAGGCACTTTATGTTTGTTTGTTGACTACCGAAAGAACACCGACATTAAACATTGAATGGGGTCAAATTAATCGTAAGGCGGGGGGAGGGTGTAATATTGATTCGGGTCAAAATGACCCTAAGGCAACACAAGGGTTAAGAGGTCCTCAGCAACACCGCTGAGAACTGTATAATTCACAGAACCCTGGTACATCTTAAATAACACATTTGAGCCATCTTCAAAAAGCACCTTGCACTGAACGGTGCAACCAGCGACACATCAACCCCACCTGAGTGTTTGTCAGTGTTGCATAAGTGAAGCTGTCGGGGAGAGTCAGTGTTCAGCGTTTGCTTCACTCACTAAATATGCTTTTGTTTCAGCTTGATAAATACTTCTGAGGAACTAGAAATACTAATAAGCCTCCTCCGTTACCTAAGTGTAATGTTCCTTCTTGATGACTCTGCTTTTCCTGTCGTAAAAAAAAAAAATGCCTCCGTGATTAAGTATTGTTGGCACAGTTTCCTCAGAGTGCCATGGCTTCAGTACCGGTTCATACAATCCCTGATAATATCAATAAACCTTTGAACCTGGAGTCCTGAGTCACATCTTTAAGGCTATCGCACAAGCGTGTTAAGTGCATATGCCGTCCAGAGAACAAAACTCCAGACACGCAACGACGACCTCTAATCAGTGTATTGCTGAGGGTTTTGGTTGTCACGGTTGCGTCTCTTTTTTTCCACGTCTTTCTTTACCCTCTGGGCCCTCGTCCGTTCTGCACTTCCAGCGGTCAGATGGAGTCTTTCTCTGGAGATACAGAAGGAAGCACCGAGGACATTCCAGGTGAGATTATCCGTCACGTACTTCTAGTCTTATGGTCAAGAGACGGCAAGTCTTTGACAATCAGGAGTTAAAGCAGTGCTGTGTGTGTGTGTGTGTGTTTGCTGCTGTGACCTGAATCTGTCTACATGTCGATCTCTGTCAGGACGTAAACAGTCCAAATTCAAGTCTCTTAAAAATCGTCTCTTCGGGAGGAGTAAGAGAGAAGGTGGAGCGGGAGCCGAACTCAGCCAGTCGGTCAGCGACATCACTGCAGGAAAGGGACCCGGATCTGAGGAAGATCTGGCGTGAGTGTTTTCCTGATCTTTTAAACAATTCGCGTGACGGCTCCATCTCGGTTTTCCGATGTCCGGTCCATGCCGTCGCCTCATCTTCTGCTCCTCCACTCCTGCTCCACACAGATGCCCCCAGGGGACGATGGGGTCACGGGCATTGTCCGCCGACAGCATCTTTCAGGCTGATCAGGCCCTGCCAGAAACCGAACCAGCGAGGGTCTTATCCCAGGAGAACGTCCACAGCAAAATCAAAGCTCTGCAGGTAAATAGCCTTTTATTCTCGGAATATTGTTGGCAACTGAGTCTCTAGTTCTTTGAAAATCAGCCGTGCCTCTGGTATCGCAGATGCAGCTCGAGCAGCAGAAGATGCATCTGGGTCCGCCACCTCCGGTTCTGCCAGTGAGACGTGCAGAGGATCTAGGAAGCCGCTGCGAGGACGCCGGTCTTCCCCACAGCCACCTCGAGACCCCGGCAGCCCCGAGCAAGGTGATTCTTATCACACTGAAGTGACACATGCTCAGTTATCTGCTCATGGGATCAGTGCACCGTCAGTTTAGGACTATCTGAGTTCATCCCGCGTGGATTTATCGATCGGATTCTCCTCTTTTATTTTCAACCATTTTGACTCAACCCCATCTAAATGTCGAGCTGTCACCGCAGACCTGTTTGTTCAGCTAGGACAGGAAGTGAAGAGAAGAAACATCGAGTATACTCTCTGTGTGTCGCCACATGTATGCGAACGTCTTGCCTATGCCTGCTTAGAAGTAGATAGATGTGAATGTGTCCATGCTTGTTTCTTTTTTTTTGCAAACCAACGCTATACAAGAATGGCATTCCTCTAATTTGGAGATATTTTCTAATATGACAATCTAATTTATTAGGGGTTCAAGATAAGTAGGATTTGATTTAGCTCAAAGTGATCATTAAAGGATAAGGCTGGCATTATTTAATATTTAACAAATCCTAAGAAAATGCCTAAACCAACGATGCTCCAACCTCTTTAATACTCCCCGACTCCCCCTCACTGTCTGAGACACTCAGCCCGACCCAGCTCATTTAATTAAGGTGCAACTCTTGCAAATAAGTAGGTCATCAATACAATAGTTAAATTGTTTTAAAAGGCACAGTAATCCCTCAACAGTTGGCCACTGACTTTGAGCAAACACTGTTAAATAGTAAATAGTCCATTTGTCTGGGACACAGATTATTGTGAGTATTTATAGGAGCTGTGGGATTAACTCAATAGGATCCAACATGTCACCCATGCTTTGCTCTTCACAGCTTCCCGTCACTCTCATGTATTTTCAGACAGACGGTATGAGGAAAAAGTTTTTAAACATAGTGCAACCTGGAAATGAGCATTATAGATGAGATGGTCAGCTTTTTGAAAATACAATATATATTTAAAATATAATATTATTTTATTTTATTCTATATAATAGTAATACAAAAATAAAATAAATAAAAAGTGCTTTCGAGACATCAAACAATTTCAGATCGAGAGGATATTATTCCTCATTTACAGCAATTCTTCAGGTTCTTGTTTCTTAGTGTGTTTTTAATACTTTATCTTTTGTGTTATGAGAAAAGAAATGAACTAATAATAATAATTGTAAAAATAAATAATAATAATGTGTATTTGCAGTGTTATATAATGATTTTCATTTCTTTTCAGACCCAATCCCAGCCATCGTCTCGTCCACTCTCGCCTATCCCAAAACCTATTCTATCTGTGCCCCTGACTCTATCCCTCCCTCTTTCTGTCCCCTCCTCTTCCTCCGTTGTTGAGCCCCCGTTGGACTTCAGCTGTCCTGTCCAGTTCACCCCCTGCCTGGATACCTCTGCTGCACGCCACCGGCTGTCTGTCAAGCCCAGAAACCAGAGGGCCAGCACCAAGAAGACCCACCCTGCAGTGAATGAACAACATTCTGACAGACACGCCCTAAACAACATCCACCACCCTGAATCTGTGAGAGAAGACAAGCAGTGGCTCAGTACTCAAGAGGCGCTGACATCGGGAACAGAACAAGGAGTGGATGTCATTCCTATTACATCTCAGCTTCTTCCTTCACAATCTCCAGAGGTGGCACCGGTTACATCAGAGGCAGCGCACAAATCATCCAGCCAAGCTGTTTCCCAACAGGACCAAGCTCTTCTTGAGAGAATTCCCTTTGCACCCTCGCAGATACTTCGAGTTAAGCCCCACAGACCAGCGGATGCAAGGCCGAGTGAACGGCCACGCTCATCCTTCATACAGTCAGAACTGAGAGACAACAGAGACGGGGACTTTGAGATACAAGCCATGTCCCTTGACAAGAGAAATACTCTGAACAAGGCCGGAACGACTGACGCCTCCTGCGACCGGCTCGACACGAACTTCGGGTCTTCCTCTGAGGAGCAGCGGGTTCAAAGTGAGACAGAAAGCAAAAGAGGAATAAGGAGACCCGCCCCTGGATCTGGGTCCTTCAATTTCTCAATCACCTCTGCCAAAAGCCGGGATGGAGAAAGTCTCCAATCAGGCAGTTTTGTTGGAGGGCTGGAACACATTGAAGCCAGACACAAGACAGTCTGGGGAGTGGAGGATAAACCCTCTTCAAGCACGAGGGAGAAGGATGAACTAAGAGGGGGCCTCTTTGCTGCGGGGAGACTCAGGCCAGAGGGAGCTCCACATAAAGGCTCAGTGCCGTCAGACAGGAGAGACAGCCTCAAGAAAGTGGAATGGGTGACACCGTCTCAAAATGTGACCGCAGACACCGGCGCCACAAAGGCGGAGGAGGTGGGGAGCAACCAGGAGATGGCGGATTTCGAGGACGAAGAAGGAAAGACGGCGTTCGGTGTTAAACTGCGCTCCACGTCTCTGTCGGTGAGACTTCGGTCCGATTCCCCTTCACACCATAGCTCTAAGCTGCTGGCGTGTGAGGAGCAATGTGACACGCTAAAAGAACAGGAAATAGGAGACCTTAGATCAAAAGGTGAGTCTCTGAGATTTGTATTTTCAGCATATATAAGACATATTATCTCAAGTTCATTCATTCATTAAGAGTAAGATAAAGTATCTTTATCTTACTCCATACTCGGCTGTCCTGTTTTAGTTCCCTATAGAGTTAAACATTGCACATTTGCAGGTCGTAAATAATCCCTCGAGAGTGATAAAACCACAGGGGACCTTTGTCCTTTAAAATACCACTCAGGTTAACTTTAACAGTGCTCTCAAGTGTGTCTAAGTCAACTGTGTCACTCCTTAGATCCAACCCCATCCGGCTTCTGCCTTCCAGTCAAGTATAACACGCTACCTACCAACACTCCTCCCGCCACGGCAACAGAAGTCAGAACAACCTCCTCAAACCTCAAAAAAGTTGAAACCTCCACGCAAGGGGCTCAGTCTGCCCCCCAAACGGCCTCATGTGAGGTGACCTGGATGAGCTTGGCAATGGAAAAGACCAAAAGCCTCCAGCAGCTTTTTACGAGTAGATTTCCCAGAGATTTCACAGGTGTGCAGACAGCAGCTCAACCACAAGCACAAGTACAGCCACAGAAAAGCACAACGCCAACAGAGGCTGCAGGTCAGGCTTCGACTGACGCAGTCGGAGCAGAGGCAGCGCAGACAGTCAAACCGTCGGCAGGGCAACTGAAGACGCCTCCTCTTCAGCCGAGCGCCTCCAGAGAACCACAAACGTTCAAAGGTACCAGTGAGCCCCGGTTTGCCTCCCAGTCCGCGTCTCATCCGGCTGGACCGACCAATCCGCGGACGACCCAGTCCCCCTTGCACTCTTCGACACAAACAGAGACCACGACGCAGTCTCTAGCACAGTTGTACCTTGTATCCGGCCAGCAGCAATCCCCCGGTCGAGGTCTTCAGACCATCAACCAGCTCAAATCAACAACCCTGGTTTCCACCACACCGTCTGCCTCGGGAAGAGGGGAAAGAGACGCCACCGCGCAGGAAAGGCGGGCTGTCTGGGCCGGGTCAGTAGGCGAGAAGGCTTCTTTTATGGAGAAACGGGCCGAGTGGACCACTACACCCGGAACCAAGGGGGTTTGTGGTACTTCTTTGTCACCGTCTTTCAGAGCGTGTTGTGGATACGCCTGGTGATATTCTATGTTTTTTATTATTGTCAAACAAATTCCATGAAAAGAAAAAAACACATGCGATAGTCTGTCTCTCAATACTTTTGTCATCAACATCGTTTAATGTTTTAAAAAGAGTAATCTCCGAAAACAGCCGAGCATTGAAGTAGAAGTAAATAGTGCGTTGGACTCCAAATG
Source organism: Pseudoliparis swirei (assembly GCF_029220125.1). Taxonomy (NCBI): domain Eukaryota; kingdom Metazoa; phylum Chordata; class Actinopteri; order Perciformes; family Liparidae; genus Pseudoliparis; species Pseudoliparis swirei. Next base: position 8,279,539 of record NC_079389.1, on the reverse strand, counting down.
TATCTCCATAAACAGAATCTGAATTCATAGGCGCTTTGGCTTCTGTTGGTAGTCTGTGGAGTATTAACCCTTCACGTCCATGGAGTCTTTGTTGAATGAAGGTAAACAGTCCCGGTGGAGAGCAAACCAGGTGGAACCCATTGGCCCAAATGGTATCTTGCTATATACACTTATGAGAATGTAACTTTGTGTTCGCTTTGTAAACCTTCTACTTGTGTTACATTCTGTTCATACACAATGTCTCTCGACTCATCGGACATTAAGCATGAAGCAGTTCGTGGAAAAAAATAAGACTTAGCCTGCATGTCCGGTGGTTACAACAAAACCCTAAAATATAATCAATGTCCCCAGATGCCCGTCTATTGTCAGAATTATACCCGATGGGTCCCGAGACTAAATGTTGTGGCTATGTGACACTGATGGAAGCAAAGGAATAAGTTGCATCAGGCAATTCCTTGTTGGTTTTGATCTTTTCATGAGATTTGATGACAATTAATGAAATATATAATTGCACTAGATTACACAAAAACTAATATTGTTTTAGACCGACACGTTTTCCAAGCCAGATGATCTAACTCACATATTTTCTCAGATGGAGGTATCAGGTGAACCCACTGCCTGCGTCAGGACCAAGCCCCCAATTAAAGACATGAACCCAGAGGCTCGACAAGGGATACAACTTGCAGGTATGACGACGCATATCAATAAAAAAACTTTCACGACATAATTCACTTTTCATTATCTCTATGTGCAGCAACATGACAACATATTTCTTTCTTTTAGAGTCATGTCCCGCCAAAGATCCGGAAAGACCGCAGGAGGACAAATGGCTGCGGAAAAATGTGACGCCATCTTCATCGCCCTCATTGTCGCAGACAATACCATCAGCGCTGCAGTCCGAGACCGACAGCAGCCGGCCGTCCTGGATGGAACTGGCAAAGAGGAAGTCGATGGCCTGGAGCGTTAAGTCCATGGACTGAGCAGACAACAGACAGACGGGTGTAGTTTGAACACGGTCTGTCACAAGGATGCAGAGGCAGCTATATCAAGGCTGTTGTGTTTGTGCGATGAAATTCATCGAGTTGTTTAGTGTTGATATTACATTGAGAGACAAATATATAATATATTGAACATATCCAAGTTTATTATCATCCTTCTTCACCACGAGCACTTCAAAATAAATGGTATTTCTGAGTAATGTTTTTATGTGATTCAGCATGTCACTGCTTTTAAAAGTTTATGGTAAATAATAAATTCATAATGTTAAGTTTGTTTCAATTGTCAAGTGTGTTTTTGTAAGATGGCTAGGAGGAAAATACTGAATGATGAAATTAAAATGTTTTATTACTTTGTAATTAGTTGTGTTGAGGCAACAAAAGTTGTCGTTCTAGCTGGAATTCATTTTTTTAACAGGACAAGAACCCTAGTTGTATGTCAGAGATTTTTTATATATTTAGATTGAGATGGATAAGAATCCTTTGTGTACCTTCTGGTGAGCTGACAGCATTGTGGTGCTAGTGCAGCGTGGAGTACGTGTCCTCCTTGTGGTTAAAGTTTCTCCTGGAGGGATACACATAATGCAAGAAACTAGAAATCCACATTTGCGTGGCATTACGCCCGGCCTAGGGGAGCCTGAGCGTGACATTAATACAGGTCTCCCCACCTCCCAAATTAGGACCAATGCGGCAGCTTATCATCAACTAAAGGTTTTTATTTGTCATCCATTCTTCAGGGTCAGGCTTGGCCAAAAATAACAAACAAAACAATCTGTGCAAGTCACCTAACTTCCCTAGACCACAAAAGGAACAACGAGTACAGCTGTCTTACCTACCTCTAGTGTTGTTACGAGATGTGCCGACGCTTCGAAGCGTGTGTCGAGTAATGGAGGGGGCGTTTCCTCGAAGCGCGTATCGAGGCTTGCTTCATTTAGGGGAGGAGCCAAAAATGATGACGTCCGAAGCCTCGCTGCCCGGCTGTACCACGTGACTGCTTCGGGAAGTGGTTCAGATATTGCCGGGAGGTTTGACCAGTGGCGGCTCCTGAAAAAATTCTCGGGGGGGGCAATTTTAATTTTTTGATATAAAAAACCACAACAACCTCAGCAGCTGTCTGTGTGTAGCTTCGTCACAATCATCAAGTCATGTGCTCCAGTCCAGCAGTATGGCTGTGACTGAACTCTGCCTGTGAGCTTTGCAGTTAGTTCATAATCACACACAGTCTGAGCCGTCTGTCAGCTGTCTGTCAGTAATCCAGCTCCTGGTCTTTGATTTCCCCATTTGACTCCTGCATGGAGCTTTTTTCAAATAATAGAATAATGCAATTGTAATCACTTCAGTAAACCAGATTGCTCCACCAGACCAGAAAAAAAGCTCAATGTTGAGCTTTTTGTTTGAAAGGCAACACCAGAAAAGCCAAACTCACGGAGTAAGACCTGGCAGGCGCAACTTGTGTTAATGTAACGTAAACATTTACACTAAGGTACAGGGCATCTCACATTTATTATTGATTGAGTTTTTTTTTTTTCTTTGTACTTTGTTGTGTAACATGTGTGTATTTAAATAAAGGTCTTCTTTTTTCTTTGCCCCTCACCTGTCGTCCTACGTTTCTTTTCAGAGCACAGCTGAACAACACGGCTGTCAGAGAACCCGTTTACAGGCGTTCATTCAAATCAGGCGGAGATCTTTTTTCTTTTTTTTTTTTTTTTTTTTTTGGAGTGACAGCGAACGTCTCCGAGATCTACCGGTCGATGGCGTCGACGTGTTTGGCGACCCGCTGCTTAGGGAGGTCTTCGTGTTTTGTTGCCAATGTCATTTCATTACGCCGACCGAAGGGTCTCTAAAGAAAGAATTGAATCGCTGCTGTTGCCCTGAGCACCGGCCACCTCGACTGAATACGCTGATGACAAGCTGAGGGGCGACTCCTCCCCGGAGCCATAGAGAAATGCATTGAGAGCTGTTTTTGAAAAAATGGGTTTAACACATTGAGTCATGGGAGAGGTCTGGGACGTCTAGTGGTAGAATTAGACTTTTTTCTTTTCCCCCTGAGGCAGTGCGTCGCCCCAATCGCCCTTATGGACAAGCCGCCCCTGGGTTTGACAGCAATATAAACCCCTCAGGCTCCATTCAAAATGTTGGTTGAGAGTTTGGAGAGTTAGGAGAGTGAGGAGAGAAGGATAGGTGATAAGATGGAACTGTTGAGAAACTGTTATTTCTGAATAAAAATGAATAAAATGTCCCCTGTCCTGTACATCACTGTCCAAGTTACACACGCATATTCAGTCCCCTCTTCCTAGTTACACAAGCACTTTCACTGTCCTCTGCCTGCTTAAGCCCATGCCATTTTCCTAAAGTGACATAATAACATTATTACACAACCTGCCATATCATATTATACTACCATTTTGGGAACATTTACACACACAGAACACATTAAAAAAATATTTTATTATGCACATATGTGATAATTTATGTACAGAAATGATTTGGTCATACATTTGTGTAATTCAGTCATTCCCAACAGCCATAACAGACACACAAATTCAATGCATCACATGATGTGGTTCAGATGCAGCTGCCTGTGATTATGCACCTGGCCAGTAGGTGGTGTCGTGAGCACATGAAGCTTCGAGAAATGAACCCTTTCTCGAACCAATTGGCTGAAGTGGTTCGATGCCTCATGAGGCTTCATCTCACCATCACTACCTACCTCCATAGCAGAAAACAAAAAGGGCTGCTCACCCCTACCGACACACCAATTAACCCCACCGCCCGAAGCTGGAGAGAGAGGGCCGACCACACAGGTTTCCTCCTAAATAGCCGTCCAATTACCTGAAACAAGAAAAGCACAACACATAACACACAGCACCCCATCAGGCAGGGAGGTGAACTACATTAATAATCCCCTTGACACTGGGTCATAAAAAGGCTTCGCCAAGCAGGCAAGTTGCAGTTTACATCCATGTCTGTCCAAAATGTCCTAAACTTTTTTTCTTCCTATCAGACATTTAGTTTTGAAATTCTCATAAATAGCATTTCAATTCTTCAGTGGCCGAACACTTGTTTTGTGAGTTAACAATGACCTTGGAAGAGGACGACACAAAGTATTCAAAGTCACAAATTCATGTCAATATATGATTCTTTATTTCAACTTGTTGGTGTTTATTCCGATTTCTTTCCTTTTCTGTTTTGTATCATATTGGCATGGAACGTTTTTCTGATCCAGACGAGTGACAGACACTTGCTTGTTTGAGCTTTGAATCACCAGTTTCACGTTTCACTGTCTCACACAGCAACAGAATGTTCCTCTCCTGGTAGGGACTGTGATCCAAGTATACGTCATTGTCTATTTCCATCATTACTGCTTCACTGAGAATTACAAACTTATATTACACCTTAAAATTGTAAAACTTTATATGAACACAAAACAACGCTCCTGCTACCAAATGTCATGAGAAATAGTGATTTCCTGTCTCCAGGTGTTACAAGGTGGCTCTCACTGGTGTCTGCTGCTCTCTGGTGGACTAGTGCATACTCTGTAACTTCTTCACTGAAGAAAGTTTATTTCAGAGGGATTTCTTAGCAATTCAATCTCAGTCACACACAATTTAACTTCTTACAATGAACTCACCATCAACTGTAGTTGAGAGGAAAGTAAAAGTTCTGAGTTTTAGGGGATACGTCTCAGCTTGAGGGCTGGTGGTGACATTGAAAATGAGGTATGGGAGAGATTTTTTTTTAAAATTATTATTATTTATGTGTGTGTGATAACTGGGTGGTGTTAGTTAACGAGAGGAAGTGCCCGGTGTGCATTTTAAAGAAACTATTAGAGGTCTCTGCAAGACCTTCCTCCAGCCGATGAACCACTTGAATGCCTTTTAATTTGTAACCCTGTCAGGCAGCAGTGCTGAGCGTGCACTACGAGAATCACAATAAATCCTTGAGCTCTGTTTACTTTTGGTCATTCGAGTAATAGATCAGTGACATCAATCTGTTAAAGGTAACAGTTTGCATGCTTTACAATGAATCTGTCCGGCCAATAAACAGCCACAATTCATGACTCCCCATCTGGATAGTGATGACTCAATATCCCCCTCAAGCTCTGGTAGATATCCATAAACTGATATTAAACTGTGAACAACATAAACACAATAACTTTACTTGGAAAGATACTTGTGACTTTTAACATCCAGTGGTAAACAGTAAGAGTAACATCACATGAATCGACTTTCAACAGGCTCCTCAGCACAGATGTAAAAAAGGCACTCAGCATTCACCCCATCATGACCTTTCAGTGACAGACTGAAGGTCAACTCAACACTGCACCTCAAATGTAGTATTCTGTCCATGCTGAAGATGTCCTTTTCAATGTAATAATAAACAATATATTATTTTACTTTAGTAGCATTTGCATACTGGTGTAACATATCTTAAGGTGCAGTAAATATAAGCATTATTTTTTAAAGTTTGGCCACATACACTATAAAGGATCAACTGTGTTTTCTCACATTGGCCATATGATGGCACTGTAGGCTACATTTTCAAATTATTTTCCAGCATTTATCATAATTACAAACAAGCTAAAAGCCTCTATGGGTATGTATCTTTAATGTCTCTCTGCAATCCATAGCTGCCTGGTTGTAGTTTTGTGTAAAGGAGCTTCTAAATGCTGTCAACCCTTCAGTACCACACACTACACACTTCACTTATATAGCAGAGATTATGAAACTTACTTTGGAGTACTTCATGCAATGTAGCGAAAAATATGTCTCGGGTGATGTTGCTCAATAAATCACAAAACATGAACACAAACCTCCTGGCAAAACACACACAATCCCTTCCCATCTCAACAGAGAGACTGGAGCCAGATGCTCAATATTAAGCACAACGTGTGTGGTGTTGGGGAGAAGAAACAGAGGCATAGGCAAAATGAGATGGCCTTGTACACATCAGAATGCTTCAAAATGTTACAAGAATAAAATGCTAATTTGGCAGCCATCTATTTACCCTTAAAACTCAATTTCTATAAGCCAGAAAAAAGAGACAACGTGAAGAAAGTTTTTGCCCGCTTTTGAATAAAAAGTGAACACAAATTCATTCTTATTATTAGTATTATTCATATGTCTCACTCATGCTTGCACACATGTACACCTATGTGCTAATATGGAGCAGTTGTCCATTAAACCCTCATTTTCACAGTGGCTAAAACTCCGAGCTGATTTTGGTCCCAGATGTGTGCCCCTCATGTCTCATGCCTTTCATGTCCATTGCTCAGTCTTTTTTTACACGGCAACATTCGTGAGTGAGCTCGACCGCAGGCAACTTTTCCTGTAAAGAGAATAATGTTAAGGATAACAGAGCTTGAAACCAGAAACAGTAGAGTAAGAGGATCACTGAGCCACATCTGCTTCATGTGGTTTGAAGACATCAGGACTGGCACACAATTTCTCAACATATTGTACACAGACAGACACAGACAGACATGCGTGCTCTCTAATATCCACACGGGTACTGTGTAAAAACAAAGACATTGACAAACCTATGCTCGCTCTCTTTCTGGCTCAGCTGAAATGGGGAAAACACACTTTGCCTTGAAGCAGAAGCTGTATGTCACATTCATTGAATGTATTTTAACTCTAAATCTGTCCTTCTGTACACATTACATCTATTGCATCTGTCCATCCTGGAGAGGGATCCTCCTCTGTTGCTCTCCTGCAGGTTTCTTCCCTTTTTTCCCCCCTGAAGGGTTATTTGGGAGTTTTTCCTGATCCGATGTGAGGTTTTGGGGCAGGGATGTCTATGTGTACAGATTGTAAAGCACTCCGAGACAAATTTGTAATTTGTGAAATTGGGCTATACAAATAAACTGAATTGAATTGAATTGAATTGAATGTATGTATAAGAGTATTATTGCTATTTGTAGCTGGTTTAACTGATTAAAAACTTACATATTCTTGGATAAGTGGTCTATCAATTCCTCTCCACATTTTAAAAATGCTGTTGAGGCTCAGTAAAAGAGGTCGCTGTAATGACTGTTCTGAGAGAGGCCAGGTGATTGGTTAATGACCGTGATTGCTGACAGACAGCACATGTGAGAACAAGGCTGTGCGTTGAGTCTTGTGGTGTATAAAACAGCATCTTGAATGTTGCTCCAGACTGACCTGCTCTCTCACTCCAGCTATCTGCACAGCTCAGCAGTCGACATCACTCTTCAGAATGGGTGAATGATCTATGTTGTCTTGTATTTTCTTACAGATTTGCCAGTATATATGTATTTTCTGTGTAATGTCGGATCTCAAACTGTTCTAGTGTTTCACTTGTTGACTTTGTGATCTGATGTTTATCTCTGTTCTCTAATTGTTTCTTTAGCTGTGAAGAAAGTGTTGATAGTGTATGCCCACCAGAGCTCTGGCTCATTCAACGCTGCAGCCAAAGAAGCTGCTGTGGAGGCTTTAAAAGATCAAGGCTGCACAGTAGAAGTATCGGACCTGTACGCCATCAAGTTTAAAGCCACTGCAACGGCTGAGGACATCACCGGTATACCAATAGCTCCCCGGCATCGAGAAGTTTGGCTTTTCTTTAACTTTGGAATTTAAATGCAACGTTCTCTCCGCAGGAGAAGTCAAGAATGCCGATCACTTCCGTTATGCAGAGGAGACCAAACTGGCATGGGAGGAAGGAAACCTGTGTGCTGACATCACTGAGGAACAACGCAAACTCTCATGGGCGGACCTCGTCATCTTTCAGGTAGCTGCTCGGGGACTGCAATGTGTCGGTTAAGCCTCGCTATGCTCACTAACGCTCCGCCCGACTTCTCAGTTCCCCATGTACTGGTTCACTGTTCCTGCAATCATGAAGGGCTGGATTGACCGGGTGCTCACACTGGGCTATGCCTACACTCCAGAGAAGAGATACAGCCAGGGACTTTTCAAAGTAAAGACTCAAACAAGCAGTTTGCATTGCTCGTCTAAAGCTGTTCTGTTACTTTTCTAATTGTCTTTCTTTCTGCACAGAACAAGAAAGCCATGCTGTCCTTCACCACTGGGTCTCAGGAGTCCATGTTTAGTGCAGATGGTATTAATGGAGACATTAATGTCACACTGTGGCCACTACAGGTACTGCATCAGAATATTGCTTCAACTGAGCGTTATAGATTCAGAATGTAGGATTTGGGGCGTCTGATGGCATTTATTTGTATGTACAACCTTAGAATGAAATCTTCAGCGTTTGCTAGGTTCCTGTGGTATAGAAAGGCCAATTTAATGGTTGCTCAAGAGGATTTCTTTTTAAATGAGCTGTTGGAAGCACAACATTTTACTTAAAACACCGGTGCTCTTTCTCTCCAGAACGGCATCCTGCACTACTGTGGCTTCCAGGTTCTGGCCCCTCAGATCTTCTGGGCTCCGTCTCACGTTCCATCTGAGGCTCGCAGCGCCATGCTGGAGGGCTGGCGTACCCGACTGCAAGGAGTCATGGAAGAAAAGCCCCTTTCCTTCACCCCCTCCGAATGCTTTGATGGTGAGAAGGGTTTCCAGCTGAAGCCTGAGGTCCGTGAGCAACACGCTGCCAATGAGTACGGACTGACTGCTGGGATCCACCTAGGAAAGGCGCTGCCGCCGAACAACCAGATGACAGCTGGAGTCTAAAGACGCTGGAGCTTCTGTTTATATTGTATGATGACAAAATAAAAGCTGAATTTAATTATGGTTACATCTAATGCATGAGTTTTTGATCCATCTTCAATGTCATCGTTAAAATGTGAAGGACTGGGTTTATAGCGCGTACACGTGCTGGTATATCCGTCCTGAAAAGTGATTCGCCACTCAGTTGTCTGCTTTAATGGCGACGCAGTAAATGTTACTCTGGCACCTAGAGGTGTTTATGGGCCATGTTTAACCGAATGGTTATTGGGCCCCGATGTCCATCAAGCTCTGGCATGGATCTTCTAAGCAACAATAACTTTCTCCATACTCTGAATCCAAGATTTAATTAATCATCCAATTTGATGTAATGTACCACCTTATCAAATTCGACAGTCTAAGATTGCTTTAAGCTGTGTACTGTATTTTACACAATCAAGATGTTTAGAGCAGATCTAGAATTGTTTTATCAAATCTTTGTGCTCAAAATAAATATGTTTGCTCATCTAAAAGCTACTGAGTTTGGACTTAGTGGGCGGGGCATACGCAGTGATCACATGCACGCAGAAAGTGGGGCAGCCCTCCATTTCGTTTAAAATGAGACTCCACGCTCTTACAACATGAAGAAGTGCTGCTACATTTAAAATACTTTTGCCAAAATAGAGCAATATGTCAACGTACCTCCATATCCGCCTTACCGTAACCTCCCGTGAGCGTAGCGTGCCAAGAGCAAGTCAAACCCACCAATAGATTCCTTCTCATTCAGCATCGTATGCCCCACGTAGTGGGCGGGACATACACTAACCTTCATTTATTTCCATGAAGGGCTGGCTCTGGAGCCGTCGGTTGACGACCACAGAGTTAAGCCCCCCCCCCCCCCCTTGTAAAAATTGTATTTTCACCAAATGACTCCATAATTTTAACAACTTGAACACATTCTGCATTTTAATCTTTCTGTAGTGTGCGTTGCTCCCTTGCCATGCATTGTCCTGTCTCTACAAAGGTTGTTCTGACCCCTCAGATTTGCATGGCCTCTGGGGAAAAACACCCTGCGTCTTTCCCAGTCCGAGTTTCCAGCTGAAGTCCATCTAAACATGCCGGGGGGGAAAAGAAAACATCCAGATGAAAGCTAGAAAGACTGCTCTATTTGTTATGCACGTGCAACAAACCTTAATTTATTGCTGATTGCTGTGGAAAGTTTGATTTCAGTATTTGGGTGGGCTAGGTTGTGTGCACTTGTTTTAAGCTGCTTATTTTGAATGAATCAATCATGTCACATGCCGTCTGGCTGAAGCTGAAGGGCTCTGTACCTTGTACACAGACATGCTGACGACAACAGGTTTGAGCTCGACACAGCAACATAAGTGGCTGAGCACTTTTCCCAGAGAAGGAGCTTTTGTTTGGGTATGTAGGAAATGAGATCGGGAAGGGGGAGCACACTTAAGGAAATGGCCTTGCACTCTCAAGTCCAGACCACAGCCGGTGACATGTACAAACTCAACAGTGTGCACATTTCACAGCTGGGGCTTCACAAGGTCACTATTTGTTTGTGTTCAGTTGGGTCCGGTTCATAATCACCTGTGCTTTTCCTTATTTAGCTGTCATAAAGCAGGAGAAATGCAGTGCTCCTGAGTTATCCAGTCACCAAATAAGTCATTTAATATATGTTTAATATAGTGCTGAGCCCTTTCAGCTGAACACTATGATCCCACTAGAGAGAATTCGTAGATGACAGCCCGGTAAAATCCTAATTTAAGTGTGAAGTGTTCGAAAAGTATGACTCAATATGAACTCAATTAGCTTCATCGTTATGTTTAAAACACACATCGTTGCATCTCTTGTTCTACACAAAATAAATATGTTGCCAGTGCGACATTTTTTGAGTTTTCTTTACAGAAAACCAAAGAGTTTGTTTGTGTTGCTACATTTTGGGGCACTGAGTGTTTATGTATATACGCCTTTTACCACAGTCTCTGACCTGTCCATCCGGCTTTCCCATTGTTCATCCCAGTTCTCCCACCCTGGCTGCAGAGTAGGTCATTTTAGTCCAGTTCAATGGGAGGAAGTGGGCACCGTTTTATTCCAGATACGGAACAGAGTCACCGGAAAGCTGCACACGTTCATTCAGACAAAAACATAACAATGTGATGCAGGCTAAGCCTGTAGGTTGACTGGACCTAGATACTTATATATTAACATTTTTTTACAATTTTAATCCAACTATAAAGCTGAGTTGCTCCAAAAAAAAAAAAACACCTGATCAAAATATCTACACTAATACTCTGATGTCTGTACGCTTAGCTTAGCACAAACATGTCTGCTTATTATTCAGGCTACCGTACAGACACGACAGTGGTATTGAGCTTCTCATCTCATGTTTTTTTTCACAACATATCAAACTATTGCTTTCAAGGACAGTTACAAATCCAGATATAAAAAATGTATACGAAAAGACATTATTCCTTAAAACTGATGTTTGCCATCCTGAGCCAGATGTGACTGATTGTTATTCGTTGACTTTTGAGTGTTTTGATTAGGCCGTAAATGGGTCCCTGTGTTTGCACCAGATGTCATAGGGTTAACAACAGGCCATGCCAAAACAGACATGAGAGAGAGAGAGAGAGAGAGAGAGAGAGAGAGGGGGGTCAAGGTGCAAGAGAAAGCGAGCTAAACTGAGCAATGAGGCCAATAATTGACATCTACCATCCTCTCGCTCTTTCAGAGGCTACATTAAAATCCAATCAATTACACCTCAATGAAACATACAGATTTTTTAACTTTGTCTGAGTGCACATGAGTGTGTGAAAGAGTGAATCCATGTGTGCATATACATGAGAAAAGTGAGGCACAGTTCAAGGCAGTTATATTAAGATTGGCAGCAGGAAATGTTTTTTAATGAAGAACTACACTTGTGTTTCCCTTTATGCTTTTACTGAAGTTCTAACTGGCCCCTTTACCTTTAACCTGTGTTTGCATCACAGAGTGTCCATTGTAGGTTCTCCATCATTAGGAAACTGAGGAATTCGCTGTGACATCTGATCACAATCATCCCCCAAACTACACCAATCAAAGAAGCCTCTTGAATGAAGTTATTCCTGCAGCATACTTCGTAGATATGTTTCCTACAATCTTTGTTAAGGAGAGAAATTATGAGATTAATCGTCCAATAAAACACCACTTCACGTTTCCACTCCATTCCATACATGTTTACCGGCATTGTTATGTTTTGATTTTTATTTATTTATTTATTTATTTATTTGTATGTGTGTTATGTTGTCAAAAAAAAAAAACTCGAAAAGTGAAATGATGAAATTGGATGATTGTTTTTGATATGATATTTATGTGGGATGAGTTGATTTAGGATCGATCGGGTCAAAGGTCAGGTCAGGTCAAATCTTTCAAAAATCAAAAAAAGTATTGAACCGAAAGTAATGAAATTTGATGGATGAATTTGGTGGATGATTGTTTATTTGACGGGATTTTGGGATAGATTTTGGGATCGGATCAGTCAAGGTCAAGGTCAAAAGGAGGTCACAGGTCAAAATGTTGTTGATGATTGGAAATGATTTGGTGGATGATTTATTATTTGATCATTTTTTTATTTTATTTTGGGATCAATCAGGTCAAGGGGTCAAGGTCATGGAAAGGTACTTTTTTACCATAGCACCTATTATTTTTCCAATTGGCACATGCAACTAATGCCAAAATGTTCATAATTCAATGCCCAATCTTGTGATATGCGAAGGTATGCGCTCTACCGAGTGCCCATTCTAGTTTAAATAGTTTTACTTCAGGGAGTATAACTTACTTGAGACACGATACAAATTGTATTTTCTCATAAATTCAGAGTGCAAACTACTTTTACGACTATCTGAACATGTGTGTGTGTGTGTGTGTGTGTGTGCATCATAGTTAAATCTCTCACGGCCCTGTGTATCACACCATGAACAGCTGGCTAGATAAGATGATAAAAAAAGGGTGGCCTAAAACAGCTGTGGAGGAACACAACCACAAATAGTGCCAAAGAGCTCTTTATACAATGTCCAAAAAGGATAGAACAACACGGGTGGAAAAATAATAACAATCACTGCCTCCTTCCTCTTTTCATGAACTTCTGCAGGATGTGTCTTTCATGCTTCGGTCTTTTCATTCTCATCTCCATCCTTCTTTTGTGTTAGTCCTCTCCTCTCACCAGTGTGAAAAAGCACAGGAAACTTTGATCACAATGGGACTTCTCACAGATCTTTTGCTCATTAGGGAACATTCACTGGAGAAGTCTTTCTCTGGGGAAACACTATTTTACCACGTACAAGAAAACCCTTTGACAAATCATCTGCTGTATACTGCTCATCAAGCACCCAGTTAAAAACCAACGGTTGTCGAGCACTTTCACTTGTTATTGCCATTAATTGAGGAATCGTTTGACACTAACAACCCCCCCCCCCCATCACCCCCTTTAAAACTGACCTAAAGACCAAAATATCTTCTTCAGTCTCATAATTATCATCACAAAGACATGACCGCACTGACAGTTTTAGTAGTTTGAACTTGTGTATGCTCAAAAAATGTTGATGTGATCATTCCTGCGTCTCTTTCAATCTTTTTTGAAAAGCACTTTGGTCAACGCTTGTTGTTTTTAAATGTGCTCTATAAATAAAAGTGACTTGACAAATCAGCCTCCTGACACGCACTTCATTCAGCTCGCCTGGCACTGACAGGGCGCAGGCAAGCCCGTACAGCTTTGAAACACTTACACGGGAGGCCTGCCATCGGGGTTTTGATGAATGAACGGCTCTGATGTATGAAGTGCCTGGTGCTGGAAAGATGACGTGAGCGAGCCAAGCTGTTTTGTATTTGAGAGGTTTGAGTGCGGCCGTGTGGTTGGAGGAAGGCTCTTGTTGGTTTGGGGCGTTAGAGTGACAGGGTTAGGACGAAAGTCAGCCATTATGCTCCTTTCTCAATCCTTTTCTTATAATGAGAAGCAGATCTCTGCTATCTCCACAGCCTGGAGAGAGAGGGGGGGAGCGAGGGAGAGGGGATAATCTGAATATGGTGAACGCAGTACATCCTGTCCGTCACTTCGGTTTGATCCCCTGCTCCCATTTGTACTCATCTTCCCTTTCTATCTCTGCTCCAATCTTCTTTCTGGGCTTTTGTTTCATGCATCTCCCTCGGATATTACTTCCACTGTCACACTTCGATATGAACAATGAAAGACTATTCAAGAGGCCTCTTAGGTTTTTGTCTGTGAGTAATAGATGTAGTTGAAGCTCAGGGTTACAGATGGGACTATACGACGAAAGACTAGATGAATGGGAGTAAGCGTACCCCTCAATAGGAGCTCTAGGCGCACACGGCTCAACTCCAGATGCTGCCTGGGTTGCCACATCCTGGCCGTAATCCCCCTGAAGTGCCACATTTGCTTATGTGTATGTGTACGCAATTGGTGGTGGTGGTGGTGGTGGGGGACCGTGAATGGGAACCACCCAGGATAGAGAAAAATGTCTTGAGGTCATTTTCCATCGCATGTTGCTTTGGTGATTTTGATCATGTTGTGCCGCAAGGTCATTTCTAAAGGACATGATATTTACAGTATATCGCCCTTTAGATCTTTTCCCATTAATGGGAGACAGGCTTCATTTTGCTGTTTAGCTACATTATTTATTCCATCTTCTTGTTTGAGTGCTGTGGAGTCGTGTTTATATCCAATAAAGCCTGCGGTGTTTAGTTTTCCCTCGGTGCTCACGCACTGATAAAACTGGACAATTCTTGTTTGCAAATGGAACGCCACTTTGTCTACGTTCAACCGGCTTGTTTACCATCGACGCAAAGTTTCAAACTCAAGTTAGACCATGCACTTGATTCCAGTCTTTCGCGTCGCCACGGGCTAGCAAGGCAACACCTAAAGGTAATGTAGACGGTGAAGCCGTCGCTGCAGGCTTCTCAAAAACACATTCCAGAAGTGCTCACGGTCCATTTTTCATTTTGCTTTGACAGGACAATAGGGGTGAACGTTAGCCACCTTATCTGTGAACTCTCCATGTCAGTAGCATGGAAAAGCGACGTGTTGTGAAGCATACGTCAGGATGCCCGGGATAGGATTACTAGATTAGAGCGACAGCCCCCAGGGAACACAGTGAGAAAGACACCTTCTTGTGCACCATGTGAACAGATTCTGTCATTCACTAATCCATAGTGGACACTCAATGTCCCCTGGAGCAAGACATTTCTTCATCTTTTACCCATTTTATATGATCCCAATGACCTGTCAGCTGGCTCACGTTAATGAAGATGGTGTGTGTTGGCGTGCAAGAGGGTGGGGGTGAACAGAAACCGGTCAGGCTTGGGGGGAGCAGAACCTGCATGTTTGAGTTATGCTGCGTGCAGAGATGATAGACAAAGTTAATGGACTGTATGACTCACAGTCGGTCATGGTCAACCGCCAACCATGAATTCACTGACAGATTCAGTGAGGTCAGACAAAGAGGAGGAGAAAAGCAACGAGCAAAGAGAGAGAGCGAGTTCTGCAAGGCAGCGAGAGAAAGACGATGTAAAAGACAAAGTTCTTTAAGGCTGCTATCGGTCTTTTTTGGGATGGCATTATCTGTCAGTCTACCACACAGGTGTCAAACACAAGGCTTGCGGGCTGTATTCGTCCGCCGCATATTTGTATGTGACCCCTGATGGCTTGAAGACATGTGATCACCTTTTCTTAAAGAAATTAAAGAACGATTTCCCATGCTTTTATTTTGAAGGTTTCAAATTAAATGGATTAATACTGTAATATTAGAGACTTTTTCTTATGTACAATATTTCTACACTCAAATAAACAATAATCAAATGCAAAGAGAGATATTTAACAATATGTTTGAGTTTATAAAGTGTTTCCGGCCCTTTAAGAGGGCAGCTATGATGCTGATGTGGCCCACGGTGAAAATGAGTTTGACACCACTGGTCTACCACATTAGTACAGACTGAAATATCTCAAGCTTACCAATGTATGAATCCTAACTTTGGTGAACCTCTGACTTTACCTCAAGCGTTATCATGAAGTTGACAGTTGTGGTTCAGAGTGAAATATGCTTTGTTAATAAGTAGTTGATACACTCAATGGATAATGCCAAATACATTCTGACCTTTATAACATTTCACTCATATCACTCATGTCACTTTCTGCTGACTGTGTCTTTCTGGATATTCCCATAACGTGCAAACATGAAAGAACAATTAAAACGTTCCCAATTGAAACACATTCTTGAAGACCTCTCGCCATTTTTCTCCCGTAGATGGGTTGGATGGCCGAGACGACTCCTTTTATTTCCGGTTTGCAACTTCTACTCTGTTAAGAGGCGGATTACAGCAATGTGTAGCCTATACGGCCAACTTCTGCTGTAGCTGAGTTTAACATTGACAACTGAATAGAAACACGGCTAATGATCCCCTGTGAGGCCACAGTGAGGTTGACATTGGATTTTTATTGAACATACATTTGGATTCCCTGACTTTTCATCTTGTGCCACTAGTGTGTGAAATACCCGGTGGCAATCGGGGGGTCCCATCCTGTGAGCATGTTCGCCTGTTGATGTTAGCATTAGGCTCCAGTGCAGCCTCACAGAGCTCTTAGTGTGATAACCATGAATCAAATGATCACGAAGATGTTGCCAATCTCTAAAAAGTTCAATTCGGTTTCATACAAACTCTTAAACTTCCTTGAAGTTTGTATGGAACAAACAATGCAAATCTTAAAGGAGAGTAAACATTGGACTATTGGACATTCACCATGAATTTAAAAGCTGGTGATATGCCACTACACCTTGTTTCTGCTGCCCTCGAGTGACCAACATATCTGGTTTAAGAAATAGTTTATTTCACATCCCTGTCTAACACAAAGCTTCTTGCTATAATCACATTGAATAAATGCTTATGTTTCACTCACATTGGCGGGGCGAGTGTGATGGATGCTCTGTTAATGTGAGGAATGCCTTGGTTGCTACATTCCCCGACAGGGAAGTTCTCTTTCTGCCAAACATGCACCTGCATGAACATATCCCTCAGAGAAACAAAAGAGCTCCTCATCACAGGCTCGCAGAAATAGTGCAGTGACAAAACACCGGCTCAAAACCCCCCGAGAAAAAGCCCAACGGAACAAATAGCTGCCAATCTTTTGTCCTTTGAATTAATTCTACTTCCTGGAGTTCACACGCTTCATCACAAGCTCCGTTCCCACCTTGAGAACACACAGGCCCTTATTCACCGGAAAGATAATTGTAAATTAATAAGTAATTCAATGAAAAATGAGCGAGGTTAGAAGAGCTCGGGATAAGGAGGAATGTGAGGGAGAAGAGAAATGCAAGAGGGAGCCCCAGAGCGGGAGGGAGGGGGACAGTAAAGATGGTAAAGACGTGGCTGAGAATGAGTTTGGGAAGGACCCTCTGAATGGAGATTTACAACAAAATAGATTGTGTCTGTCAGACCCCCCACCGTGACGCGGGGCCAGACTACAATAGAAACGGCTGTCATGAGGAATAACTTTCAATCTTTCTTCCTCTTTTCCTCAACTTTTCCTCCACAGCCCCATCCCCCTCCTCATTCCTTCACATCATCGCCACCCTTGTTTCTCTCTTGCAGTCGTCGACCCTTTTCCATCTCCTTATCTCTCCATTGTTTTGTTTTTCCTCAGTGTGAAAATGTGTTGGACGAACTTGGCTTTGTCTAAAATGTTGCACGACTCGTTGAAAGGGTCGATGCTGTTTGAATGCACTCTCCAAAACATGTAGGACCAGAGTTGTTTTTTGAAGCGTGGACAAATAAAACTCTGGATTTTTGTTTTGAGCGGGAACACATGGAGAGCAAAACTGTAGGTGAGCTATGAGTAAAAACACAAGTAGTAGTATTACAGTTGTGAAAATGTGATTAAGATTATTGAACTTGCATTGTTTTTGGGGGGGGGGCAATTCTCAGTAACAAGCTGTCAAATCACCAATAACCTTTGACCTTTTCAGTCGATAGAGCAAACCTTTCAGCAAACCGTCTTCTTTCTGGCCAATTGATGAATATGTTTAACATTCACTCTCTTTTTGCCCGGTTTTTATTCTCCACCGACTGTGGAAAACCTCTGGCTCTTTAGACTCTATCTTTGTCTGCTGCTGAGAGCTGCAGGTAGCATGGATTTATTAGAGCTGTTCAACAGAAAACAGATGCCCGCTGCTCCGGGAAACAGAGTGATGAGAATGAACCGGTAAAAACACACACAAAAACAAAATATGAAGCATACAATTTGGAAAGAAAACGTAAGTTTTAACCGATTCAGGCAGAAGTGTGAAAGTGATTGGAGTTATTAAACATTATTGTTGTATGTTCCTGTTTTTTGTAGATTTATTGCGTAATTCAAAATGCTTTCATTTCATCCAATTCTAATTAGATTTCTTACAAAGAAGATATACTAGCTGAAAGTATAAGGTGGCCGGATGGCCTTTTCTCAAACAACACACACACACACACACACACACACACACACACACACACACCCCTGCTGTTCCCAGTCCGGCCTCCTTGTGAATGAGGACTGCAGAACAGAGGTTGGCAGCAGTCAGCAGGGCTACGGATGCTTATCAGAAAGGCTTACAAATCCCCCCCGATGCTCCTGATATGAAGGACAATGGGTATGCGTGTGTAGTAGGAGCTCTCTTTAAATCCTCATGGAAACTGACTTCATCTGCTCTTTAATGAGGTCAGAGAATAGCCTGCTGGCTGCATTTCATCACTAAATACAGGACACGCAGTCATAATAAACTCCTGTGGGGTGACCTGTACGAGATAACAATATCGTGTTCCTAAGATAACACGCTGGACATACTATACCCGGTTAAGTCAACACTTCAATCATTGGACATGACATCGAAATAATTACTTTCACTATCAAAGCATATCATCAACAAATCAAACATAATGAATGTGTATATGTTTTATACATTCCACAGAGCTTTTTTATATAGATTGTGTCTTTGTATTGAACTTGGGGTTAATTGCCCTGGTGGGAGCAGCTGTGAGGCCACCAGCGTTGCAGGTGAGCTTTCAACGGCTTTCAGTAAACACAAGAGCGTCCCACAATGCTTTGTGCTGCTTCCAGAGGACGTGCCTCACATGAGTCTCAAACGACAATGAAACAAAAAGGCTTCAGCATCTAATGTTGATTTTTATATAGTTTGAAGAAAAGCATTGAATCAATAAAAGAACTCATCCTTTTTATTTGATCAACATTATTCTAAATAACACAGACTTGACTTATAGACCCAAGCATGAATATAGGTGTTGGCGTGGTTCGTTATTCAGAGGCTAATTTCAGTCCCCTCAGTGCGGCTTGGTGTTGGGTTTAACCCACTTGGTGGTTTTGGGTGGATGCAGAAAACAGATGTCGTTGACTGACTGCAACTGGTTTCATATTTAGGTAACTGGGGCGGGGCAAAGGGAGGGGCCCTTGTAATACGGTTTAATGTGGTTAATGTGTTTTTTACATTATATTTATTATGCATATATCCTATATAATGTGGTTTAAAGTTTGACTTTTTTTATTGCAGTTTCTAGATCATAAGAGAAATCATGTGCAATTTATAAAGCTCCACGATTTTAGGTAATATGTCTCAATAGATCATATAACTGCTTTGTTTTTACTAATGTGATTATAGCCCCTTTTCTACTAATTTAATGTTTTAAATAAATGATATGACATAGACGTAGACCCGCATGCAATATAAAAACTGGATTATGGAAATATGAAGCTCCATTTGAAATGTTCTATGAAATCACTATTATGTATAATCATATATTTTGTGTTATTAGCCTGTACAAATCAGTCACCAAATCTTAACAAGAGCAGCATGTAGGTAGTTTCAAAATACACAGTTTGCATGTATGATAGATTATTACATTACAGTACATGGAAAATGTCCTAAAAAGTTCATCAAGACAATAATAATATATAATATTATGCCATGCATAAAGGACTTAAAGGTTAATTTATCGGCATCTCTAGGCCATATTCAATCTTGTGGTAACATGCAGTTTGATGCTACAATCATTTAAATATTTGATTGTGAATGTATATGTTGGCCTGTAGCAAGTAAATCATAACATCATTTTAAACTGTTGCGGGACATCTAAACTGGTGAGTCATTTAAAAAGCTTTGGGATTCTACGTTTCCTAAAGTTGCATAATACTAGGTTATTGCATTTTTCTTACATGGTAGTTGTTTCCTAAAATGGTCATACAGGCTACTTTACACCCTTTCTATGATACATTAAAAATAACATAGACTTTTGTCCTGCAGTGCATAGACATGCACAGCGTTGTTTTCCATAATAACACTGTCATGAAGTTAGAAACACATATAACGTGCAGCAATGTGAACTGTTGAATTAAGTTTGATTTATTTGTAAATTAGTTGTAAACAGGAAATTCCACGTGTTGTTTATTTCCTTCTTGACCGAAACTCGCCGGACTGCTCGCTGTGTGTTGAACCTCTGAGGCGATGTCAATACGCATCGCTGTTAGGACCAGCCTTGGAGGCGTTTCTCCTCCGGGTTTCAGCAAGTGCAGAACAAGGAACAGGCTCAGATTCATTTGAGGACGCGCAGCGCAGCGCACGATCACCGCAGAGCAGTTGAAGTTTCCCCTCAGCACCAAAGCTAAACAAAAACAAATCTGTTCTCCTGAAGAGAAGATTTCAGCGGGGGATCAGGAATCTTAAAAGGTAAGGAGACTATATGAGCACTTTTGGAGACAGGATACGATGGTCGGTGTGCAGGGAGTTCCTCGGCTTTCTAACACTTCAAACAAAAAACAGAGATGCTCGATACCGACGATAACCAGTACATACATATAATTATTCTTAATTAGTTTCCATCCAACAACTTTATGAACTTATTACATATACACGCTAGGATAAAATATATCTTACATTGTGATGAATGAAAAGCAGGAAGTTCCTTAATTATCATTTATCACATTTAAGTGACTTTTTTTGTAGTTCTCCATCTCCCCAGAGTGCCTCTCCGCTGTTTATTTGCCTCGAAGCTCAACCACGGAGTGAGGCTACTGTATACCAAGCGGATATCTGATAAGAGCAGTTTGTTTCCAGCCTGATAGAAATCAACAATGGCAACAATGAAATTGTATGTGTTCGCGGTCAACAGCGATCCGGGACTATTCGCTGGATTCGGTTGTGCGTAATGACGCACGAGGCATTAAAACTCGTTTTAATAATATACACGAAAACCTGAAGTCATGTCTTCTTCGGCCCATATGGGATCCCTCCAAACTAAAGTCCGCAGGAACTTCTGACCAACACGCTGCACCTGCACCATTCATGTCGGCAGCATTAGCACATGAAAATCGCTTTTCATTTTCTGTGTATTGAGTAACAAAAGACGTTTCAGGCTAATTTGTAACTGGATGCTCGCGATCTGAAAAGAGGAGAGAGACATAGAGAGAGAAATAGAGAGACAGGGAGAGAGAGAGACAGAGAGAGAAGGAGAGATGGGCTACTTGGACTACATGGTCCGTCTCTGTTATCTGGTGGTGTGGGTGTTAAGAGGTTAATTAGCTTGAAGCCTGTTGGGCTACCTGGCACCTCTAAGTATTTTCCATATAATATAAGGGAATTAGACAGAGGCCATTGTGAGGGATTATCTCAGCATATAAATCCCTCTATTAGAATGAAAAGCACTTTCCAGTGTCTCAAAATAATTGAAAGCGGAATTAAATGTCAAGTTTCTGACATTTCTCGAAACTGCTTAATTAAAAGCTGTAAAATATTGATAGTAAGTCGAGGTAGCTCGATCATACATTACAGACAAGAGTCCTGCATTTAAAATGGGATGCACCATTCATCAAATTCATATTACAAACTATTCTATCACATGTATGTCATTTATCTTGCAGTTTAATTTGAATGATTAGACAACCAGATGTGTATATCTGTTTTGGGCTAATCTAGTACATTAATTCACATTAAAGCAAAATTATACAAGTATAATGTTTCCTTCAAGCGGTCCAACTCAATATGCACAAAATAATGTTGATGTTGCAGCTGGTGGAGTTAATTTTCACAACTTTCACATACAGTATTATTTTGGGGTATTAAAATATGTGGCGTTTGATCCTATTTTACAAAATGATTACATGTTTTTCTATGTACAACATTTTCAACCTGAAGCAACTGTAATATAGCTCTCAAATACTTGTGGAAAAGTAGCATACAATGAAAATACAAAAGATAACTGATAACGAAAAGCAGAACCCACACATGCTGGACGGCTGCACATCACAATGCGTCCTTGTGCACATTGTCTTTGCCTTTTTCTTTTATCATCTTCTGTGACTGTGTGCCAATTATCCTGAGCACTGCACAGACAGATGTGTGAAGCGGTCACATTTCACTGTTTTCCGGCACGCTGTGTCACCTCGTGGTCGCTGACCCTCGTTTTGACCTCGTCCGGACCATTTTGCAGGCGTCAAGACTCCCGCTGATTTCACCACACAATTCACTCCGTGGGTGTACAAGTCAGTCAGGGGCAACAGCTGGGTTTAGCCTCTCGCGTTCTGGTTTCAATCTATTACCTTTCACCTCTGATCTTTCACACTGTGGCAGACTGCCAGTTAGGGGAGCTAAGAAAGACATCACAGCATACAATTGAAAGTGCAGGTCATGCAGGGTTTCGGTGTTTTTTAAAGCTTGAACGAATCATGCCAGATAACTAGCATGCCAAGCTGCTCCAGACTACCCCCTCTGTGACGGTGCATATCGCTCCTGTCCCCTCGCTCATAGCTTTAATGTATCACGCCTCAGCTGTCAGACTCAGATGCTGTAAAATGACGTATTCAAGGCTATAAACTGCCTTTTCTTTGATCATCCTGGTGGTGACAGCTCTTCTCTCGCCCTCTCCTTCACGAGCAGAAGAGAAACATCTGATTCTTTTTCTTACTATAACAAGCACGTCAAAGGAAAACATGGTATCAGGTTTCCTACCCTGACCAACGCTTTATCTTGGAATGCCCGGAACGCTCCGGAAATACACCGTGTTTGGATTTCTCAAACCCACTTCCTTATGCCTAATCTGCACTCGGTCCTCGTGGAGCTCGTGTAAACATTTATTGTACTGCAAACCCTGACTGCACATCAATCACAGATGATATATGTGTTTGTGACAGGGCAAAAGAGAGCTTCTATTAACTCATGAAAGCAGTGTTTTAACAAGTTAACCGCATTAAGATTCTTCAGGATCTGGTGGCACAGCACATGGTTTTATGTTTTATAAACTCATAAACTGCGAGGCCACAACGGTAAAATAAGCGATGCTTTATGAACAGAAAATTGCTTCTTAAATATGATAACAGGCGGTACCCTGTAGTTGTTAGATCTGTATCCAGATAAATAAATGATGAGTTGATGTATTGTTTTTACAGGATCTATCCCAGCCAGAAGTGGTGTGAATTACCTCCCAGTGGCCAGTGGTCCTCTCCCAGTGCTGAAAAATGAGTCTGAGCACCAGTGAGCTGGAGGCCCTGTGGGAGTCGTTTGGGGACCTCAACTTCTCCGAAGCCTTCAGCAACATATCGAGTGTGGATGCACTGGTGTGCGCCACGGCTTTCAACCGCAACGCTCTGCTCTACTCCATGTGCGTCCTCTACACATTCATCTTCATCGTGGGTCTCGCCGCTAACGCCCTCGTCCTCTGGGTAAACATCCGTGCCCAAAAAGACTCCACCCCTCGCCATGAGACACACATGTACATCGCCCACCTGGCGGTCGCAGACCTGTGCGTGTGCGCCACCCTGCCTGTGTGGGTGAGCTCGCTGGCCCAGCATGGCCACTGGCCCTTCGGCGAGGTGGCGTGTAAACTGACACACCTGCTGTTCTCCGTCAACCTCTTCGGCAGCATCTTCTTCCTGGCCTGCATGAGCGTGGACCGCTACCTGAGCGCGGCGACGCACGGGGACCACGACAGAGGCGCGCGCAGGAAGCTGATCCGCAGCGGAGTGTGTGTCGGGGTGTGGCTCCTGGCTCTGGTCGCCTCCCTCCCGGACACCTACTTCCTACGCACCGTGAAGTCGACGCATGGGGACACCATGCTGTGCCGGCCTGTGTACCCAGAGGGGAACCCCAGGGAGTGGATGGTGGGCGTGCAGCTGAGCTTCATCCTGCTGGGCTTTGTTCTCCCCTTCCCCGTCATCGCCGTGTTTTACGCCCTGCTAGCCAGCGCCTTCACCCGCTCCTCGTCTTCTTCATCGTCTTCCACGGTGGAGCAAGAGCGTCGCGTGAGCCGCAGGGTGATCCTGGCATACATCGTGGTGTTTCTGGGCTGCTGGGGGCCCTATCATGGCGTCCTCCTGGTGGATGCCTTGTCTCAGCTGGGCCTGGTGCCTCTGACCTGTGGCCTGGAGAATGTGATCTACGTGGCCTTGCACCTCACCCAGTGCCTGTCCTTGCTCCACTGCTGTTTCAACCCGATCCTCTACAACTTCATCAACAGAAACTACCGCTATGACCTCATGAAGGCCTTCATCTTTAAATACTCCACGAGGACGGGTTTGGCGCGTCTAATCGACGCTTCCAACATGTCTGAGACGGAGTACTCTGCTGTAGCTGTAGAGAACCCACCGCAGATCTGAGAGGGTTTGTCATGGCTGCAAACACAATGTAAACATATGTTACAACTGATTTATTCTTCTTAGAATCTGTCTGCAGACGGCATCCTGTGAACGGAAATCAGAGTCGTGTCGAAAAGCTTGAAGACAGGCTAATATCAATGTTGATTTATCAATTTAAAAGCACTTACAAAGCAGTTTTATTATAACAGCTGATACTGAAAGCATATATTTCACTCATTGTTACTCATTTGCAAAGCCAGTCCAGTGGCCGTATATGTGTAAAATCGTTGCTCGTACTGTTGATGTAGTAGTGTGTGTATATGTGTGTGTTGCATATGTTCGTGTGTATAATCTGACAGGCATTGAATATCAATAGCATCAGCAGAGTAATATTGTTAATCTTTTTTTTCATTATAAATTTGTATTTATATACTGTAATTTTTAAATGTTTTTCCTCCCTCGTGTAAATCAAAGACATCACACAGCGACGGCTGCTCAGTTCTCCACTTCATTCAATGCTGCTTCATCGTTTTAGTCGAGCCACTGACTGGCTCAGTGTTTTAGTCCTGCTGTCTCCGTTGGATCATCACCTCACGTCATGAATCCTTCAAACCCAAAGATTTTATATTTGTTTTCCTGCAACTTGCACTTTGTAAATGATGTAAAACGTGTGTTCTGAGTCGCAGAGTTCGAGGGGTAGTTCGACATGTAGGAAAATGTAAACGTCCGTGCACCAAATATGAAGCTCCAGCTTGCAGCTGTTAAGCTTCACTTTGTATAAGAACTAGAAACAGTGGAACGGCTGGCCTGGCTGTGTATGAAAGAACACCCCCACGCCCACAACAATCTGCTCACCAGCCCCTCCAAAGTTGACTAATTAACAGGTTTGTGGACGCGGTGTGGTGGGTTATGGGCTGGAGGCAGTGACTCTCCTGTTGTCTGAGCTCAAATAATCACAAGCTGGCTGTATCGTCATATTTAGCGTACGGACATAAAGAGTGGCACTGCATCGACCCTCTCATCTCATGTAACTCTGCAAGAAAGCAAATAAACATATTTTCCAAAACTCAAAAACTGAGGCGTTGTGCTTGCATATGACACACATGGCGAATCATTACCTCGTCTGTTTTCTTTTGGTTCTAAATATGTCCGGATGCTTCCACTGGGAGTACTGAACTTAAAGACCAGATGTGTCTTCTGAAACGTACACCATGATGTCAAATACTGTATTTTGCATCAGTGCTAATAATGGATGCAGACATAGAGACATATGTTCACATCCATGTGGTATTAATCCTGCTGTGTCAGCACACAGGCCACACATACAGAGAAAACCTCTATGACCAAATAACATAAACATTTGAATAACCTAAATACCTTGATGTAAGCAGCAGCTGTGGTGTGTAACAACAACGTGTTTATTAGGGACTAAATGACAACATTAAAATATTTAATAGAGTTGTGTGTGTGTGTTTGTGTTCCACAGCTTGACTCCCAGAAATGACGTTCAGTTTACTCTCATTTGTAGGAAACATCTTGTTTTGATATTCTGACATAGGGCTCATGGTGTCATGTGATTGGTTACACAGACATTTTTACACCGAGAAGATTTCATTGAGCTTCTCAGAAAAGAGTGGACACACACACACGTGTCGACGAGAACAGAGGCATTCCTTTGGTATTGTACATGTGTTTTTGGTTATATATTAAATGTTGTTTTGTTCTTTGGCTCTTGTTAAATTAAGCTTACAATATAATGACCATGCTGAGTTTCAACTGAGAAGCTCCAATGACAATGGTTCTGTGAATGCTTTTACTTCCATTTTGTCACTGCCGTGCTATTTGAGGCACTGAATATAGGAAAGAGAAATGTTGTGATTCTTTATTTTATTTTCTGCAATATTAAAAAAACAAATTCATGCATTTCTGGATTCATTACAAATCACTGAAATATTTTGCAAGCTTTTTTCTTTTTAATATTGCTGATTATGGTTTACAGCTTAAGAAAACTCAAATATCCTATCTCTAAATATTAGAATATCATGAAAGTATACTAGTAGGGTATAAAAAAAAATCACTTGATTGTCTAATTTACTCGAAACACCTGCAAGGGTTTCCTGAGCCTTGACAAACACTCAGCTGTTATAAATCTTTTTTTGAAATAAAATTTTTTATGAGAAATTTTTGAGTTAGTTTTTTAGTTTTTTCTTAATCATCAATATTAAAAGAATAAAAAGTTTTCAATAAATTTTGGTTTTTGTTTAATGAATCATGAATATGACATTTTTTTTTTTTTTTTTTTTACAGAAAATAAAGAACTTCATCACAATATTCTAATTTTCTGAGACAGTCCTGTATAAACAACAAAACCAAAAACTCAATCACTTGTGATAAATGTGATTTAAGTCACTTTCCAGCTCGGCTTCAGCTTTTCAATCATCGTCATACCGACTTTTTTTCAGATTGCGAAAGAAGAAAGAGATGTTACTCCCGCCATCTTGAGGCACAGCAGGAATGATTTGTTGTACATCGGGGTCACAGGGTTCACTGAGTTCGTTCTCTTGCATTCCGAACAGAGTTTAGTCAATTTAGTGGAAAAATAATGAAGCGCTTTCGCCAATATGCCCTGAACAATGCAGAAGGATATAGGTGCATGGTGATACGTCAGTGTTTTGCTCCTTTAACCCCAGTTTACTGTCCTGTGGGATGGACACCAGCCTTCCGCTGTTGTGCTCAGGATAAACGACGGCGCTCCACAGTGCCTGCTTGCAATCAACTGCTATTTATGAGACCTTCATCTTCTTCAGGCAGCCTCTTCTCCCTCCTTCAATGGGAGGATGAGCACAATGAGAAAGACCATCTTGGTGGCCATAGACCACACCGCTGCGTCTCGGCGGAGGGATGTGGTGATCTCCCTGGGAGATCTCCCTGAACAAGGTCACCTATTGTTTTCGCCTGAGACGAGAAGCCTGCAGTGTCCCTTCCTATCCTGTAGAAATAGATAAACAATTCGTACTGAAGCGTGACTGTAGTGTGTGTCCTCCTCGCAATAACAATGTAAAATATCAACAATATCAACGATTCCCTCAGTGACACATGTTCTTGTTGGTCTGCCTCATCACACTAACGTCTGAAATCGTTTTTGACATCCACCACCTTATTCTTTTACGAATGTTTCACCACATACCTACACATCTCCAGTGTTTTGGCCTCCCATTTTTGGTATCTGCTCATGTCACCAGCTGCGGTGTCCTTGAGATAGTCTTGCTGACAGCATGTGTTGAAGGGTTGCATTGTTTGGGAGAGGGCAGCCCGGCCCTCCTCTTTGCTGAACCACTGGTGCAGGCGGGTCAGGAGTGTCGTCGGTTCCTCTGATGAGGAAACTGTGCGGGGAGGCACAAAGGTTAAATCAAGTGATTGATCTGCTGTTGATACCTTCCGTCTCCCTTGTGAAACCGCCTTGATCTCACAGCACTCCCGGTGTGTGGTGGTCATCTCTGCCACAACCGGTCACTTCCTCCCTTTTCTTATTTGAATGCATTTCCACCTCACAGGACCAACTCGTCTGACCTGAAAACCCTCCAATCTCTTCCTGATGTTGCAGCCTGCTGACGGCGTGCTCCAGGTCAGTGAAACTTCCACCGACAAACTCACTTAACACGATCACGTGTGTAAATGAAACAACTTTGTAGTGCAGATTGTTTTGGGTTTGACCAAAAACTCGCAAGGAGGCCCCAGGCAGGGCCCGTTAAGCCGACTCCTTGTTGAATAGTGATGTCATGAAATATATGAGATAACCCCTCGATAGGACAAAGGCATCAATCACCTTAACAACAACCAGATATTGTTTGCTTTCGTCACCGCACATTCTTCTTCTTTGTCAAAACCTGTTACGGACAATACAAATCTAACAAATGCCGACGTTTCCGAGAGGTATTTGGGTGTGTTATGCTAATGTGACCGCAAGCGGATAGTCTCAAGCAGAGTCCACACCTCCACCTCGTTGTCATACTTGTATTCTTTAGCCCCAACTATAACAACTCAAAAAAGCAGCTGCTGAACACCTCCCCGGAGCCACAAATGTGCTTCACACAAATGTTCTCAAATATGCAGTAGCACTCCCCAGGTGTTTAAACGGACTCGTAAAATCAATGAAGTTCTCCTTCGACACCCCCACCCACTTCCAGTTGATATTAATCAATAGTTCAAGGTACCACAACATAATTGCTAACCTGAGGGCTTTGGGGCCCTCGAGAGCCTGTGTCCTCGGAGCAGCTTCCAATCGGTAATCCGGCCTCAGATGGCGCTTGTTTGATTTTTCATGCTACAAGGATAAAAACAACCTAAAGCGGTGGTTATATAGGCTACATACAGACTGTACACACACACACACACACAAACACACAAACACACGCACGCACGAACACACACTGAAGATGCAGGTTTAGACGGAAGTCAATCTCAGTTTTAATTATAACTTGAGATCATTCCAAACTGTTCCAGCCTTACAGTCGGTGCTCAGGTGCTGCCGATACGCTCAGGGTGAACGTGTAACACACACTCCTGCTGCTCCGCAACTCAACGCCCGTGTTTCACTTGGCACGCACATATGCTGTAAAGTGCCTCGCTTCCTTTTACCGTTTGCCACTTGTGATTCTCCTCTGGTCCCGAGATGAGCTGCTTATACACAACGTGTCAAACACAATTTAGGAGACAATCTTCTGCTCAAACCCGAACACTCGACTAAGTGTAAAATCTAAAACTGGCTACAGAGGCGTGAACTCTGAAAGCTTCACAGTCTCACTGTTTGCAGTTTTCTACTGTTACCTGGAGGGCATACAGAAATATCAATTTGTAAAAGGAAAGATAGAGATTCAGAAAAGCTCAGTGATTCAAAACTGGATACTGAAATCATCCAACACCCAGCTCTGTCCTGGCTTTTCTGTGTTTGAGTTACAGTGTAATCTGTTTTAGTTTGTTTTAAAAAGTGTAGGAAATGGGCTGGAGATGAAGTCGAATAGGGAGTGTTGTTTTACAGCACGATGATAATCTCTACCTTATACGTAGTAGAGATAACATAATTAATGATAAAACAGGGAGGTGGAGAGTCATTTATGGACTTTTTTATGTTATCAACTTGAGGAGCACACTTAAAAAATGTACTAAGCACTCACATAACATGCTATATAAACATACTCTGAATGCATGTAGAGTTGTAGGAGTAGGTTACATTATTTCTGGCCCGTTTCCAACATTTAGAATAAGTTCACTTCCCAATCAAGTCTGTGCTTGCTTCGCTTGGTCTGGCAGGAATTCCACATGAGGACTCATGCGTGGCGAATAAAGGCTCTTGAATTATACATGAAGTAGAAGAGGAACGCAGCAGCTGCTTGTGCTCACAGGGATTTTAGGTGTGAACATAATTTTGTTTTTAGAATAGGGTTAGTTTAGTACTCTATGACCCCACTCCCGTCAGGAGAGGAGGACAAGTGGTCCGGCCAGATGTCGGACACATGTTCAGCCAAAGGGGAAAGGACGAAATATAGTTAAAAGACCGTCTCGTGATTGGATCAAACAACACTGATGTCACATTTCAATTTACAAAGTCACAGCTTGTTTAACCTTTTGAGCTCAAGGCCCTTGTGTTCACTGGAATAAAGAGAAACTAAGATGTTACCGAGCTAATGATGATACAGTAAGTCTTTGAGGGCCTATAAATCAAGCATACTATTTGTTCTGTTTCAGATGAGAGAAAAGGGCAAAAAGTCGGAGAATAGAAAGACAAAAAAGGGGATTTTAAAAGACATACACTACCGTTCAAAAGTTTGGGATCACTTAGAAATGACTTTATTTTTCAAAGAAAAGCACTGTTTTTTCAATCAAGATAACATTAAATTAATCAGAAATACACTCTCTACATTGTTAATGTGGTAAATGACTATTCTAGGTGGAAACGTCTGGTTTCTAATGAAATATCTCCATAGGTGTATAGAGGCCCATTTCCATCAACTATCACTCCAGTGTTCTAATGGTACATTGTGTTTGCTAATCGCCTTAGAAGACTAATGTCTGATTAGAAAACCCTTGTGCAATTATGTTAGCACAGCTGAAAACAGTTATGCTGGTGATATAAGCTATACAACTGGCCTTCCTTTGAGCTTGAAGTTTGTAGAACAAAATTAATATTTCAAATATTAATCATTATTTCTAACCTTGTCAATGTCTTGACTATATTTTATATTCATTTGATAAATAAAAGTGTGATTTTTCATGGAAGACACAAAATTGTCTGGGTGATCCCAAATTTTTGAACGGTAGTGTATTTCTTCACTAAATTTTATGAGTATCTTTCTACACAGAGTTTTATTTTTATTTATCCAGGTTTTTGAGCTATCTGTCTCGGAGATATCTGATTTGCATTAGTTAAAAAACTCAAAGCAGGTTATCTCATTAAGGGCAACAACATTTCCTGATTTGGCTGAACATATAGTTATTAGGAGAATCATTCGTAGTTTCTTTGCACAACATATCACACAGAAGTAATAGTCTTCTGCAATAATTCTGCTATTTAAAGATGTTAACACAACACTGCAATGTTAGCACTTTATGAAGTTCATGATATGGCAAACAGTTGCATTATATGTACAAACAAGTCCAATATTTACTCTCTCTTTAGCTCGGTTTTGTTTTTATTGGTTTTAGCTGCTCGGTTTAGTTGTTTACTTTGACTGTTGGCTTCGTGTCCAGGAGGCTCTTCAATGGAAATAGCTGCCTGTCGCTATACGTCTGCGAACAGGTTCATAAAAGCACTGAGACGTAGCCAGAGAAGTGAAGTTGTGGCCAGTAAAACCAAACAATGAGCTAAAGAATATGAAGACACTTGGTATCTGTCTGCCTTTGGGTTTATCACTTGCACATTTTACAATATTTTCCACATATATTACAAACATATTGATTGGTGCAGCTTTAAAGATAGCATGGCTTTTGTACAATGATGAAGTCAAACCTGAGGAATTCATTTATAAAGCATAACTTTGTTTATTCCAAAGACATGAAAGCCCCACTCTATGGTTCTTATAGATAGATGGCTACAATATCCACCGTAGGTTGCCTGAGAACTGGATCTCTTCCTCTAATGTAAGGCCCAAACATAAATCAGACACAGAGCGCTCCAAAATAAGCTTCACATGTACAATGAATGATGGGTTGTGATGTTCTCTCATGTTACCACCGCATGCCTGATAAGACTCAGCCCTTCATAAAGCATCCTGCGCTTATTGTTATTGCGAAAGCGCTAATCTCTTCCAGATCCACAAATGTAACTGTATAGGCTAGAAACATATGTCTGTGAAGGCCCGTTACTTAGGGGCCTGATTCATACTGCACTCCGTGCCCGAGCCACGGATCCGGTGTTTAGACATCACCTAATTCATCCACCATCCCGCCGGCTTTAAGAGCTGAGCCTGATGTGCAACGTGAAGGTTCACCCTCCACTCCATCAGCTCCGCAGCACGCTCGTGTCAGAGCCGCTGATGAAACTTCAGAGATGTGTCACAGAAGAGGCGGCAGCTGCTTTACGGCTTATGGAGGCACACAAATCCATACAGAGCATTTGCCTGAGTTATTATTCAAATATCTGTATTACATTTTTATAAGCAACCAGTAATGTGTTTGGAGTTAAGAGGAGGTTGATGATGACTTCATGTGGAAGTATCACTTATATTCAGCCATTGTTTATTCAACTCATCCGTCTTCTTATCCTTTCATGCTAAGTATTTTATATTTCTATCGTGTGGATAATGAGAATGGATTATATGACATAACATCATTACGCAAAGAACTATACTACACCCAAAAAAGCTATAATGTGCTGAGCTCACAAATCTGGCTTTAGTACACAACTGGTTATGTGTATCAAAGTGTATCACTCTGTTAACTCACTCCTTCTCCTGAGATGGATAATGAATGACTTACACAGAGCACTTTGAGAGGTAATGATAGCTTATTTTGTTTCCTGGGAGAGAATGATAGAATGCAGCCGTTGACACACTTTTATCTCAACATAGTGTCTTAACAGTGACAGCTCAAATCAAAAGTAGGATTAATTTCCTCCTCTAAAGTGGCAAAAAATCTAAACTTTTGTCTGCGTGTGATGTTTTGTCTGTGATGGTGTTTAAACAGACGAATGTCCTCCTTTGGTTCCTGTCTGGGGTCAGACTCTGGCATTTGGCTGACAAAACAAGTGTGTTTATTCAAACAGAAGCAGAGTGTCCCAGTCAAGTCAATATGACATCCCTGCACCAGCACCCAGTTTAATACGGTCCATAAACTTCATCGCGAGACATGCCACATTCACGAGATGTGTCCTGAAAAATAGACTTTGTTCAACACTGCAGTGTGAAACGCTACACCTGGGATCACAACATGGAAATCCCCAAAACTAGAGTTAGCTGCCTTTACCTCCACGAATGAATGCAGCACACACAATAGCAATTCTCTGTTATTCTCATTACTATCACTCAATGTTTCTTACGCGCAATGTGAACACGTGCCAACACCGAATACAAAATACCACAGATCCAAAGATGTAATTCATCTTATTTGGGTTTTGTCTGGAAATTATTAAATGTCATTAGGACATGGGAATTCTGAACATAATTACACCATGTAAAGCGATATATATCATCAGGGAAACAAAGAAAAAGAGATGGCATGAATTGATCATTGTAATTTATTTGACTGTATATGCTCATTCTATACACCTGCTGATTCTATGACAGGGTCAAAGGGGACTCATACACTATTTTTGCACACTGCTTTGTGACTTTTCAGAACAAAACCCTTGTCTGTCCGAGACATAACAATACATTTATATTGCCCACCGTCAGGCCCAACACTAAACAGGATCAGGGCAGCGCAGACAGCAGAGAACATATATCGTTAGATTGGGAATAGTGGTTTGCTGCAATATCAATGCTGTGAATGTCACACTGTAACCATAACCAAGAGCTCCCAGAGCCTAAAGATCGATTAATGCGTTTTTAAATTGTGTATTACTATGTTGGAACCACCAAAGCCTTTTTGTGTTGAGACATAAGCTGAGTTTTGGTTACATTGCATTTAACCATCATGACTATAGATTCTCTAACAATAAATATACCTGCATACATTGTATGTACAACTTGTGCAAAACATGTGTTTAAGTCTGTCTGTCATTGAAAAGAAAGCATGTCTGTCTCTCTCCTCTGCTTTATTGTTCTTCTTTTTCTGAATAGCAGGACAGATCTCTGCAGTTTTCAGGGAGTTCCTCTCACCATGAAACACACGATTCACACCATAAGCTGGAAAAGAATGTGTGTATGTCATGCGGTTATCACCTATATCATGTTTTCTTTAAGAAGAGGTACTCGTCATCCTCCATAACACCCCACTTACTCCCCACGCAGGCGTGAAGCTTCAACTGCTCCCCTGGATCTCTCAACTCTTCTTCCATCATGTTGTCTTGGTTGCAGATTCACTCTCCAGCCCTCATGTATGTCATGCATCCTGCAGCGATAACAAGGAATTCCTAATGAGCGTGCATGAACACACCCAGACAAACAAGATTAATCACATGTGACACATGTTTCTAATATAAACCAACTTTGATCCTGATCCTGAAACGGCTGTATCTCATTGTGTGACGAGGTTTGCTGCCATTGGCCTCGACACAATAACCCCACAACCTTTCGGATTGAGGTTTCTGAAATCCTTTTCTCTGTATACAAAGGAGAGTTTCCTCGCCGTTATTTTCCTAAGCTTGGTTTCAGGGGGCTCAATAAACTTTTGTGTGGCTGGACAAATGGGTTTGTGAAAAAGCTTCTGAGAAATAAAACAACAATCACTGCGAGATGAATGGGGGAGGAAGTTGTTGTCTCCGGGTGTGGGTGAGGGTGGCGACGGTGGTGACGGTGGTTTGGGTGGGGAAGCTGAGCGCTGACACGCCCATTGTGTTTGTGACACCGAATCTCAACATCCCCCTCACAGTTGACTAAATGAAAACATGCCACGGATTGCATTTCCCTTCCGGCCTTTAGTTGTGAAAAGAAGATTTTCCGAGCCCGAACTTCTCTTCTGTCCCCTCTTCATCCATGCAGGGGTTTGGAGTCGCTCTCATGTGGCGTTACTTCCAGTTGTATTGTGTTCAAGTCACAGCTGCAGCTATTCCATTTTTCAATAACAAAGATTTTGACATGTTAAAATACCTTATGAAGCAATGAACACCACCTCGTACCACGTTAGCCCTTGTATCTGAACTGGTGGTAACTCCTGATTCCATAGACAGTAAAAACACCCCTATACGACACTTTACTATATTTGTTTAATCTGTTAATTGTCCTGAACTGAGGTGCAGTGGAACAAAACATTCTAGTTAATTTTTCTCAAAAATATGGCATGAAATCATAAGCTATCAGCAGCAGAGTACAGGAAAGAGATTCACTCCACATGAGGACGTGGAAAAACACTGCAGCGGAGATTCTTTTGCAGCCTCTTGTCTCAAAACAAAATGACCGTCTTGATCATTTGCAGCACTGTCCAATTAAGTTACCATAGTTACCTAGAACATCAAGAGACCATAATGTTGGGCTGGGGGCCAAAAAATGCCAGAATAATGAAAGGAGAGAAAGAGGGAATATAAATCCTTTGCCAGCTTTTTAAAATTAAGTGGGAAATCCCTCAATTAAGAATAAGGCCCCTGAAAAAAAAGGCAAATAAAACAGGACAGAAAGGAAAAATATTGAGGATCATGATTTATTTTGGTGCACTTTGTGAGGTCTTAACATTATCACAGACGACAGGCATGCCAATATGACACAATATGAACACTGGACACATGTACAAATTCAAACTTCAAAACTTATAGGTGCAAAACAAGACAATTAACTATTCATTACTTCTCTATTGTTAACAAAGAAAAAGAAAGAGAATAGCGATTGGTGTTAGTTGTCATGGTGACACACATCGGTGGCGCCATAAAGTGTGTCACACATCGTTGCTCTGGCGCTAAGGTCATCCTGGCAGAGCGCACATTGTGTATACTGATCTTAGCTGACCGGATACTGATGAGCCAACAGTGGAGGTAGTTGTTTCACTTTAGGAGCCGAATTGGTCGCTAAATTGACACAAAGCCCTTGCAACTGCAACGGTGCACATAATGGCCGCCTGCTTTGTCGATTCTACTCTATGACTGTCAATATCCTGCTTAGCATCACAATGTTAGCGTTCTCATTGTATCCACGTTGACTCAACGGGCCGCTGTGCCTGAGCGTACTGCCTCACAGAGCCACTCGCATGGCTGGAGACTAAGGCTTGATTAACATTGCTCACAGATGGGTTTACAGCTTAATGTTACTTAAAAGGTACCTCAAGAGTCGGCTATACAGAAAAAGAGGAATAATATCAAGAGAACAATAGTCAGGATGCGTGCTGCGTTTACCTGTATAAACAAAGGCTAAATGTTAAGCTTTAAGAAGAAGTCTTAACCAATAAAATCACCTTTCACGCAGCAAACATTTCAACATTTTGACAGATGAAACGTGGTAAATTCTCTGAGTTTTTTTAGACTTCTCTGTAAACTCCTGAATGTGTTGTAGATTGATGGATGAACATTTTCATTGGGGTCAATATGTCACAAGTAAAGGCTGCAACCCCAACAGGGCTTTCCATCCTGACCTTACACTTGGTATATGGGTTGTAATTCTATAGGAGAAGTGGGGGGTTTGAACAAACACACATTTTAGGGAGGAGGTGTGCGTAGGTGTGTGTTTCACCACTCACTGCTACAGTATTAAATAGCTTTCCTTCACATACCTGTCACCTGGTAATCAATAATGCTAGAATAACACCCGGAACACAACAGCCATCCGTAACCTGTCACTCATTCACAACCAAACCTCTCCACACATGCACACAAATTCAAAAGCATCTATCATCAATGAATGTCTGGTAGCTGTTCAGACAGGCACTCATGTGAACACTTCTTCCAGGCGTCATCCATCACCTCGCCCCACCAGAGGGGGTCCACGCCAGGGACACACACAGGCAGCGAACCTGATCCACACCAGGCCGCAGACCGGTCACACACAGACCTTCCTCCTGGGATGGACAAATACAAACCCACTTTAAATATCGGTCGCCTACGAGCACACACAGGTGCCCGTTTACATTGCTCCGAGCACTCCGAGCACTTCACCTCCTTCTCCGTCATTACGCTGAGTCATTATTTTCAGTCCGTAATCAAAATTCATAATTAAATCCTTCTTTTTTTCCGCTACTTTCCACCCATTCTCCAAGCGATTACCCTCCTCCTGCTTCTCCCGCAGTGCAGATTATGTTTGCAGTGCAGTGTATAAATAGTGCTGAGTAGGTGGCCTCGTAATGGAAACACAGATATACAAATATCAAAAGGTTCAGTCGGCACTTTTCAAATTATAAACACATTAATCAAGACTTGTGTTTAACAGATGTTTCGAAGCATACACGGTGGCTGCTTTTACTCTCTCACAAGAGCAGGTTCAGTAAAAGCCTCAGGTATATAGTGTTAAAGATGATGAAACAAATAGCTCAATGAAATGCAAATGTGTGCGTCCATCCAACATCTTCAGCTTGTTTCATTCACCAGCTGAGGTGTAATGACGGAAAGAAATGAGAACGCAACAGAGATACAGTTGTTCATGGCATAAAAAGTCCTGAGAAACATTATCAACCATGCTCTCCCACATCAGTTATGAGACGCTTAGTGCACTCTAGTGTACACTTGGTCCCTCTTTCCTGATCCCGTTCCCATGGCCTGGTTCTTCTCAAATGACAAAATACATGGTCTTATCTTGCTGAGAAAACAGCCTCAGTTTATCTTAATAGTGTCTGAAGGACGAACTTGAGGTCAGTCTGGTGTGGCTACGAGATTAAGTTTATATACACAGAAATGTATTTAGTTTGTATACCTTTCTATTGATTTTCGATTTGCTTCATTGGCTTGAACATGTCATGGTGTTGATGATCAGTTGTTATGACTTATGGTTCACCATGTGCTGTAAAATTGTTATAAAGCATTCTAGCTCCCATCCAGTCCAAAGAAAAGGTCAAAACCAGTCAGTAAAATGCAACCACGTTCACTTCCTCAGCCAGCTCTCCCCTTTCAACCAAGTCCTGTAATACACTGACTCCTGTCTCTTATCTTACCTCCAGCGCTTGTTGAAGACTATAACATTTGGTGTAGGGTGCAGATAAGGAGGCTTCAATTGATTATCCAACCTCAGACCAAGGAGGAGCACTGCGGATCCTGTCCGTCATGGCCACTGAGCAGTGGACCAGCTATTAACCCTTGCAGTTCTGTTGGAGGAGTTCTTGAGTTTGAAGAAGGCTTAAGACGGGAAGACCTGTTCCAACAGGAGAGCATGTGATGGACGGTTCGATGCGGCGACAGCAGTGAATGTGGGTGTTGTACTGGACCGTTGTGGAGAAGAGAGAGATGAGCCGGAAGCTCTTGATGTACCAGTCAATCTACGTTCAGGCCCTCACCTACTGAGCTTCCTTCGTAGAGCTCAGACATCCAGAGGCTGCCTGGAGTTGAGCTGCTGATACGATGACGTTGAAAGGCTGTGGTGATGGAAGTGGCGACAGATAATTGGAGTACTGTTGGTGGTTCTGCTGAGACACAATACCAAAAACATAGAAGTAAAATAGAAGCAGAAGTGTGAAAATAACATGGATCTGCCTCTGGAGCATGATAAAGTCAAACCAGTAGAAGGAAAGGACACTAATACAGTCAAAGGAGAGCCATCATCGCTCACGCACAAGCAGGTCTCACAGAAGATTTGATGTGAAATTAATATTACTTGATTTGTTACATCGGACAATATCTGGACAGCTGGCTTGATATTGTTTAATCCCCTAAAACCACTGTTTTGGCCACTGGGATGAAGCGGAAACAAACTGTTCACTGTTCATTGATATGTTATTACCTTTAGATAGCAGCCTTTTTACACATCTAGGAGACATGGAGAAATATTAGCATTCATTCGGAGTTATGCTTCCGATGAATGCAAGCCCAATGTTCACACAATGAGAGTGAAGCACAATAGTAAAGTTGCTATATGGAAAAGGTGCTAAAACACTGTCGAGCTGCGGGGAATTGCAGTCAGGTTTTATATCTCAGTGGGTTTGTCACAAGCGACACCTTTCACATTCACAGTACACACTCACAGTACACATTCACACCACACATGTACAGCACACACACTAATGTAATCATTTGTTATTTGAAAAGAAATATTCTTCAAGTCAGCATAAAAATAGTAAATATCAAATTAATTAATTTATCTGCACAGATAGCTGGAAAATGGATGTGCAAAGAGGGAAATATCAAAGTGTCCAGTCCACTGTAACCATGTCCAGATGTTTTTTACATCTGCACATGATATTTCGCCACGATGACGCAGAAGGAAAACAAAGAGTTCCTCCCTTGCAAGCCATGTCTCCCTTCTCCTGATCTTTGCCATCACTGAATAGGTCAAACCCTTATGAAATATTTCACACAACCTTTTGCAGTCAAGGTAATATTGATTATACTCCACGTTTACCCATAAATCACTCAGGGAACACAGCTCGGAGACATCTCTGGACAGAAAGATGAAAATTGGACCCTCGTGG
This sequence comes from Pseudoliparis swirei, assembly GCF_029220125.1. Lineage (NCBI taxonomy): Eukaryota > Metazoa > Chordata > Actinopteri > Perciformes > Liparidae > Pseudoliparis > Pseudoliparis swirei. The sequence continues at coordinate 8,240,564 of NC_079389.1, read as the reverse complement.
CATCGAGCTGCGGTTGAAAAAAACAAAAACAACTTCCTCCACAGAACATGGTGGATGTTGCCAAGGCAATGGCATGAATCACTTCTAGTTTTTCTCGTATTCATTTAAGATGCTATTCAGAGGTGTCTATTATCCTTTGTCTGCAAGTAATTTGATCCTCCCACCGGTCACTACCATAGTCATAATCACTGCAACAATAATCCTATTCCTTTATGTGTTCATGGATTTGTTGAAAATGTCAGGTCATTTTGCCTTTGTAATACACAAAGGATTTGATATGGATCTGAGTACACTGTGAAACATGTCCACACATACAGGACACGCACAAAAACACCCATATTATTTCATTACGAATTCAGAAACCTGCCAAAAGAAATCCCGAGACTTAAAGTCTTAGCATCTCACAGTGAGGTGGACGTTTTTCCTTAAATAGTCTAGAGAAACACTCAAAATAGAAAAAATATACTTTCTCAGATTCCAGATTTGGTGTGGTTGAACTTTCCCTCACCTCCAAAAGCAGGGCAGGGACACACAGAAACAACAGAGAGCGGGCCAGGGGAAATTCCTACCAGGGATGCACTAGTGTCTTAATACCACAGGAATGCACAAGTGAAATCTACATGACCACCATGACAATGAACAGATACAGCGAGATAAAGCTGGGCCATCTCAAGCAGATTGTTGTGTATTTGTTTGTAGAAAGCTGCGGATGTTGTTTTTGTTTTCAGCTTAGTCACATGGTGAGGTAAAAACATATTAATGTTGTTTCTTACAGCGATCAAGCTTTTCAGGAATCATCACAGATTGGGTGTGGTCTTTTAACAAGGCTTACATTATGTTGGCATATGTAGAAACGTCAGAACTAAATAGCATATTCCCCAAACATATTTCTTGAGATAATAAACTTTATTCCACAAGGATGGTAGGCTATATGTTAGAGAGTTAGCTATAAAACAAACAGAACGTAATGTGGGCAAATTAGTGAGCTTTCGAGGTTCTTGATTGCAAATGTTGTAACCTCTGGAAAGAGAGGCAGGCCTGCAGTTTCCAGTTGTCTTCATGCTAAAATAAGCTAAGCTAAGCTGTTGGTTGCATTCAGGTTACAACCCCCGGGCCTGAAAATGAAGCCAATTTCTGTGGTAAGTTATTTCAAGCGCCTTAAACTTACATTCTGCCTGAATGTAAGTAAGGAATTAGCGTAATTTACACTTGACTTATTCCCTCTGTAGGAGCCAAATATGGTAAAATTATGTTAATCTGTATGTAGGCCTACACTGGGTTGGCGCTGTTCTGGTGTCCTGTGGGCCGACATATAGTCAATGAAATCCTGATCGACGTCAGGAGTAGGACCCTCGGGAGTATTAGAGTGAACCCAATAGCACGACTAGGGAGACAAAACTGCAAATAATGATCCTTTTGAGTAACATCAGGAACCGAACAGACAGAAGTATATAAACACAATGTGGAACGCTCGAGGGCTTGGTCGGAAAAACACAAAACAATCTGGCAGAGGACAAGTGCAAGTGAGGGGACCTAAGTAGACAGGGACCAGGGTTGCCAGGTCTGTGTGACAAAACCAGCCCAATGGCCAATAAAACCAGCCCAAAAACCAGCCCAATGGCCAATAAAACCAGCCTAAAAACCAGCCCAATATCAGAACTCAAAATATGCCCGTGCCAAACCATATGCACTGCTTTTAAAGTCCAACAGCATTGCTATCATTGCCAAATGTATTGTAATATCTACAAAGTAACACCAAATGTTTAGTATGCCAGCATTAAAAGAAGTTTTCCCTAAACAGTTATTTCACCTATAGATCCTAAAATGGCCTTGTGTAATTAGATACAGAATATTATCATAAATAAAATGTGTGAACGTGCTGATCTGGAGTAGGATTTGGGTATAAATACATTATTTCATTTAAAATATGGATTTTTATTTAAAGATATTCATGTAATTTGCATGCAAAATAGGTCGACCCGAACCAGCGGACAAAAAATTCAACCCGCGGCAACACTTCAAAAGTAGCCCAATTCCGCGGGGAAACCGCGGACCTGGCAACACTGACAGGGACTAACGAGGGAATGGGCAACAGGTGAGACGGGCGTGAGGACCAGGTGAAGGGAATGAGACTGACGAGGTGGGAGTGGCCAGAGGCAGGTGAGAGAACAGGTGAAGGGAATTGGAGTGACGAGGTGGGAAGCAGGATCTGGAATGACATCATAGTTAGTGGCAGGCAGACAGAATGAAAACAGCTAATAAAAGAAAGGTGTGAAGCTAAACTGTTACACGGAAGGGAAACCGGGTTTGATCACTTTCGGGTGAACCACGGCCGAAGAGAAGAAATAAACTCTTCCTAACAACAAGAGTGCGTCAACCAGGGCCACCCAGAGTAGCCAACAGTATTGGACTCCTTTAACACCCCCAATAAACACAGTTTATGGTCTCAATCACTAATTTGAAGTCTTGTTCAGTGCAGCATGATGTGCATTTAGTAAATGAAGGTCCCAGTCAGAGTAGAATAGATAATAAAGCAACAGTTTTGGAGTTGCCCAGAGTGAGACCTTACACAACCCATCGAGGGAACACCCTGTCTCAGACTGCAAAACAACATTGATGTGTTACATTGCTGTTTTTTATTGCTAGGTGAATCACCTCCAATACTGGCAGTATTATATTCATTTCTCAAATAGTTTCTGTAAGAGAAAGATTTGTCAAGGCTGGTGAGGATTCGTGGTTTACTTGTGTGCTGGGCTCCTCCCCATCGTTCCTCTATTCCTGTTGATGGAGTAGCTCGTAAAATCTGTTGGCAGAGGGCCCATTGATCTTTGCTCCCCAATTGTCATCTATATTTTCCGAATTCTCTTCTTCTCTTTCAATGCTGTGGGGTGTTTCCTGGCAAAGACGATAAAACATAAGTATCTTCCTCTTTGGAGCTTCAGGCTTCAGGAAACTATCAGGGTCCAGGTTAAATGCTCTACTAATCTCTAAAATCTGTGAAACTCTTTTCTTTGCCATTGAGGGATATCACTGTGGAAAGCACCGTAACGTTGTCACATTTAATGCTATGCATAAACAGTACACTCACCCACGTTACAGTAGCTTGTACCAATATAGCTGTTTCTTCCACTCCATTATTAGTTGTTTTCCGTGCTGGCTATCCGCCAGGACTCTCTAGAAAGTCACTCAAAGAGGCCAGCACCAGCCTGAGCCTGGAGCGTTACCATGCCAAAGAAAAACACATCACGAAAGTCAATATGAACCTTTAATGTAACCAAGAAGCAGGAAAAGCAGAAGACCAGAAGCAAAAATACCTCAAAGGATATCCAGTATGTAAAGGCTGAACTCTCTCTCTCAGACAGTCGGATCGGTGGGCTGCCGCAATCACGCGGAGTTTGGTGAAGTGCACTCGTCGGTGTGTGCGTCTCCAGAGAGCTATAACCCATCGCACTTTTGCTCTCACTTCCTTCTATTCTCCGCGTGAGGTTAATTGGACGGTGGGACACGTTGTCAGGATGTGTGTGTGAGTCTTTACGGTCATTCACACAAGCCTCTTTTTATGGAACGTGTTATTTCCCCAGGCGCTCACGTGTTTCACCGACTGAAGAGTCAGACGGAGAATAACGTTTACAAAAATCCAAGCAAAATAGAGTGAAAGCCACTATTTATTGTCTTGTTTCGCGCACTTTATTAAGAGTTATTTTCTGAGATGTACAATAACTATCATTCTGTGCGGAGACATATGTAGAGAGGTATGGACAGGTCTTTTTTTCACCCGCCTTTAAACTGCACCATCAATACATCTGCACTTATGGCTGCATATGCTAATCCACCATGCGGAACACTGTTGTGAGACATGATCACACACAGACACACTAAGAGTTGGCACATTGTTGATTCATTTAATTAGCTGTGGGAGGTTTGAGCCTCCAGTCATTAGTAATGACTATTTATTTAATCGTCAAGTATGTGTGTGATTTTGTGAGCAACTGTTTTGATAGTTAGCCGTTAGTCAATTGATTTGAAATAATTCCCACAGTCTAAATATTAACGTTGCTTGCAGTCGGCGTATATAAAGAGCGTAGTTCTGTAGTCACTCAACCCCTCTTCACTTAGGAAGAGGATTTTGGAGGATTTCTTGATACTGCTGGATTCTTAAGCACAGTGGATCCAACAGCTGTTGGAAACACAAGATGGGGTCAGGATTCCTAATCCCACTTGGAACATGTGATTGTGACAGTGAAATTGTATTTAATGCTAAGTTATTTTTTCCAAACGCGATCAATGCCTAGTGCCAAAGAGTTTGCTCCATGTTGCATTTCATTCCCCAGCTGAGTAATGGTCTGCAGCTGATGTTCGAGGAGTATTCTTATGACTGACAGCAGATGAGGAAGTCCTCATGATTCACCGTCCAGCCTGCACATGGCTATCGACCAGGCTGCTCTCTGAGGAGTTTGGACAAATATTCTCATTTGTTTCCAGGTTCGCTTTAGCTTTTGTAAGAATGTTGGACTGTATGTCTATATCATCTGTATATATGTGCGTTTGAATATATTAATGGAAAAGTAGCATCAGAGAAATTTCAGATTTAGGTCTAAAAACACAGTTGAAAGCAAATTTAGGATTACACCATGTTTGAAGAATAAATACAAGATTTAAATATAAGTAAAAGTCAATAGAATTCTCACTGTATGATCTCATGAAGCAATTTCATTAGAATGGGATTTTGTGCTCTGGTCAACCAAACTCCTGCACTCCACGAGTTCATGTTGTGAGAAAATATTAAACCCGGCCGTGTGTTTTCTCAGCAGCCCACTTACATGCAAAATCTTCAAATAACAAAAGATTAAATCAGGTGGATTAGATCCTCTTTGAAGTCGGGAGGAAAGCTTCGCACACATAAACCTACTCGTGGGTTACTGTTATTAAATCACAAAAGAATATTCAGAATCTTATTTTATTCTTCACAAGCTCAATTTGTCATTTTTAAATGTCACCGGTGCCCCTGTGGTCACATTTTTGACCCTTTGAAGTGACACATTATCGCCCATAGTGCACAAAATTATGACTTTTGGAACGGTCCATTTCTCCCTAGAGGTGGTTTTCACTAGCAATTACTGTTACATGCTGACCTCTTCTCTGTTCTGTGGTCAGAATACATATAGCACTTTTAAAAATAGTCTAACAAATCAGTTCAAAGCTGGTCAGCGCTGAACTAATTGAGCAAAATTACTATGGCTTGTATTACTTACCTTGACTGGTTTTTATTACTTGCTTTTAATGGTGTGTATTACTTACTCTTAATGGTTTTTAATACTTACTTTAAAATGGTATGTTCTTCTTAAATTTAAAATGCTGTACTGTAACTTTGCATTGTGTGTATTTATCCTATTATTAACAAATATAATATTTGTTATTGTTTTATGTTTCATGTTGTACGGTCTGTCAGGGGACTACAGATGCAAATTAGCTGAAGTTACACTCTGGTACAGTGCATCAAATGGTGACATTTATGTTTTACCTGTACATGGTCCCTTTTAAATAAAGATAATAATAATAATAATAATAATAATAATAATAATAAGTTGAGGTCATGTCAGAGAATACGCAATTTGACATCAATTGATTAAATACTGTTTAGATACTGGACAACGCTAATTATCGTGATCACATATTTGGACATACAACATATAAGGACATGAATATTGAAGTACCACTTCAATGATTTATTTATTTCATGCACTTCTAACAGTGTGAAGTTATATACAACACACACTAAAATAAATACTGCAATCCCAGATCAAGCTGCACAAAGAAATCATTTGTTTTCCTGTTTCCAACGGCCCCCAGTGAGTCTGCATTCCCTGTGAGTGCATCATCACAATAAAAAGCCCTTCTACTACACCCAAAGAGCACCCTCTTTACGGCAGGAAAAACAAACTTGATTGGGAGCACTAACATAGCGAAGGGAGGCAGCACCCACCCCTCCCTTCCCTTTACAGTTATGGACCCCGACCACAGCGACATAAAGCTCCGGAAGGGAGAGGCTGCAAGGACACATGCTCCACACGTTCCTTTCCGACCATCACAAGAAACTCGTTTCGCGTTATCTGTTTGCTCAGGAGTCCCGAATCAACTGCTGGGGGGGAAGCGGGATGAAGGTTTCAATCAAGATAATACATGAAAGTTTGGAGTTGTACCAAGTCCTTGATAATCAACAACTGCAGAGGAAAAATAAAAATAAACTGAGCAGCAGGTTATCAGTTCCTGTTCCTGCCTTAAATAACAAAGGTTAAAGGTCAAATAAACCCAATTGATGAAAGGTTACAGCACACTTATTGTTCGAAGCAAATGTACGTGACAAGAATGATGTCTAATGGAATTAACACAAGTGGCTGATTTTCAGTCGGTTCTTCATTGGAACTGAGCTCACCATTGGTTTACCAGATAATTATTACGGAGTCGGAAAAAAATAACGCACTTCATAAGACCGTTAAACAAGTTAAAACATGTTTAATACACGCTGCTGTGTGGCTGTTAAGTAGTTACCTGCAACGGATAAATCTTAACCTGCAGGGGCACATTTTAAAGTGCTGATGAAGGCGCATGCCCACTTAGTGAAGAAGTAATACTTTGTGGGAAAACGGTGAAAAACAAATATTAATTTAGAGAATATTCTGAAGAAAAACACACATTTATTAGCAATTTAAAAACCAGAAACTGTCATTGCTGACACACATGGAAATGAACAGACGGAAAGTTAGCAGCCGGGAATGGAAATGATTATTCTTCAACTTTTCAACCAAAGACATTCATAAATCATCTTCACAGATGACTGAGATGCAGGAATGCATATAACGAAGGACCGCAGACCATACACACCACAACGAAGCACAATATGTACAGTGCATTTTAAAGATTTAAATAAGTTATGTAAGTTAAAGCCTTTGCATGTGGAGGGGCCCACTTCATGCCTCGTAAAATGAGATGGTATTACAGAAAAGCAAGACTTCAGGCTGTGAATCATCTTTCAACTAGTAATGGAGTACAGTACTGTTTATTATGGACCGTTATTAAAATGAGAATATTTCGAGAATTTGCAATAGAGAACAGCCTGGCAGTTTCCAAGAAAATGCAAGTCACATTCCAGAGCTGCACTTAACCAAAAGAGATGTCTTTAACGGGGACCTGCGATGCACAGAGGCCAATGTAGACTGGAATGGTGTGCTTGTGTTAGAGCTGTTTACAGTCAAGGTGAAGAATGAGTCTTTGTATCAGCTGCAACACCCACATCAACTCTGCTCTCAAGACACCTCAAAGGACTTTTGTCGGGACAGACTTACGGGATAACAATCCTTTGCCGACATGGTCCACAAAATGACTGTCAAAGCCAGAAGCTGGTTTACTACCTCCCTCAGAGAGTCTAGAGGCCCCGGTTCTTTATAAAGCCAACTTACTCTAAATCAGCCCGACTTAACAATCACATATATCATCTCCCTGTCTGCCAGCGTACACCGGGTCACCCGTGTTTCCATCCTTGCTGCAGTAAATGCAAAAGGTGGGTACAACCCGTAAATGTCAGATTTAGTTGAGCGAATCTGGGAACATGAGTGTGGCTCTTTGTGGGCTGAGTGCTGCAGATCCTTTGTAAAACCTGCTTCTTAAAAATCACAACAACCTACACATCCCATCGAAAATAATTATCCCATTTCAGTGGCAAGATAATGACAAACAAATGAAAATATATTATTAGATTATTAGATTATTCCATTATCCATACCGCTCATCCTCATTAGGGTCGCTGGAGCGGAGCCCAGCTGTACACCCACCAGTCCATCCAGGGCACACATAGAGACAGACAACCAATCATGCTCACATTCACACCTGTAGGCAATTTAGAGATTGATTAACCTGCTGCATGTCTTTGGACTGTGGGAGGAAGCTGGAGAGAATACACGCCGCCGCGGGGAGAACATGCAAACTCCACACAGAGGGACCGCCCACGGCCCTCTTGCTGTAAGGCGACAGTGCTAGCCTCTACACCACCGTTCATCCCCAAGGGGAAATGCCTTTGTTGCAGCAGCAAGAATGTTTACAATATATACAATGCAATAGAATAAAATAGCAGGGCATATTACATTTAAGAATTTAAATAATGAAGGAAATGAAAATGAAGAAGAATAAAATAAAAAATAAAAATGCAAAAGTGTATACAGTGTATCCAAGTGTATATAAAGTGAAGCGGTGCAAGGGTTATTGATGTTGTTAAATTTGAGGAGGATCTGTCCAGGTGAATTATTGTCTTATTGCAATGGGCAAGAATGTTCTCCTGTATCTGTCCTTGCAGTAGGAGGTGGTGGATATACATATTTCGATTCCCAGTTTTCACAGGCCTTCTGTGTGGAGTTTGCATGTTCTCCCAGTGGCAGTGTACATGCAGGTTAATTGATGAATCTAAATGTGGATGTGAGCATAAATGGTTGTCTGTTTTTTATCTATAACCTGTATCTTCAACATTATATGATCAAATTAGTACGACATCACAGTTAATGATGCAGCAGGTGAGCAATGCCAAGATTCAAATATTTTGTTTACAAGCCTTTTATACAGCTGCACTTTAAGCTTTTATTTTAATGGAAACCTATTGGCTTGTTTTGTCTGTTTTATCAATCGTTCATTTCTAAGTTGGTTTCAGGTTACATTGGACAATAAAGGTTTTTCCCAAGGTAAGAGTGCTGCAGATGTTTTCTTTCTTCATAACAGGTATTTGGCAGGCAACAGTAACCTTGCAGGCTAACCTGCTCCCTATCAAGCCAAGTGATGAATCAATACTATCTATTTTTCTCATGCCCAGACAACTTTCTATTCGTACATGTTGGTGTCTTCGCAGCACCAAGTACCTACCAATAATTATTCCATGGGGCCATCAAACTATCTTTCTGCTCATACTGACATGTAACTTATATGTTCAGTGATTGGACAGCAGAAACATAGAGATTAGAATGCAGACAAGAAGTCGGACGTTAAAATAAGAAACCAGTGGCCAAATACAGAGAAAATAGAAGCAAAGGGTATGCTGGATAAATTAAAGAGGGGATTCAAAAGGTTTTGCAATATATGCCCTTTACACCATTTATTAAACGAACTGATTAGGCCTGATGTGCCCTACATACTACACTGGTGATGACACAACTGTGTCTCATATTACCCAACAAAGAGCCCTGTCTGTTTGAGGTCGTTCACTGCACCTATTATTATGCCAGGTCCTTGCCTATATGAGCTTTGCGCCATCTAGGGTCAAGAAGTGGGAAATGTCTATTTTGAAGGCAGAAATTTGAGACCACAGTTGAATCAAGTTAACAATTGACACAAGTGTAAAACCTGAAGTGAGAGTCTTTGGGTAAAAAAGAACAATTTTAGATTGCAAGAAACATATTATTTGATCAAAGTGATTGAAGAATGCAATATAGCAGATGCAAAGATATTGACAAAGTAAAACGGTAATAAATTACCTTTTTTCCTGTTTTCTTTACAATTCATTTTTCCTCTTTTATTTTGAAGGGAATCAGCGGAAGTGGTGCCGTTACGTTGCGGTTAACTGGTGTTAGCTGTCTGGCTGCATGCAGACAGGAACAACAGCAGCATGGCATACAGTGCGAAGATCGGTCCGTCCATCCTCAGCAGCGACCTGTCCTGCCTGGGCAGCGAGTGCGTGCGGATGATGGACTGCGGGGCCGACTACCTGCACCTCGATGTCATGGACGGGTGAGTTTATCACTTAGTTAACGCCAGTTCAAACCAGCTAGCGTTGCTAACTAGCGAGTCGATGGGAAGTTCAGTGCGTGAGAGCTAAAGTTGGCTAACACCAACATGCTAAACCAGCTTGGCGGAAGTTAAGCAGGGAAAGCCGATATTAATATGACTGGTTTTAAGTGGCTTGAGTCCGTCAATAAAGAGGCGTTGAAAACCTCAGGCTGTCAACCATTGTAATGTATTGCAAGTCTTTACAGCAGACTTCCTTCTGCTTTTTAGTTTACTCGTTGTTTACCTTCCTGTTTACCTCTGCGAGGCGTTTGTTTGCAACCGTTTACGCAACACAGACGATTTCGTCACACTCGGAAGTGAAATGCATGTTTTTGTTTCCCTTCTAAAGGCACTTTGTCCCCAACCTCACCTTCGGACATCCCATGGTCGAGTGCCTCAGGAAGTCAGTCGGCCCTGACCCTTTCTTTGGTGAGACAGTCATTCCCACACATGTGAAAGACCTAACCCGTGGACCCTGAATGCATCGGCTATGTCTGCAGTACTGAGCCGGGTCATTTTGCAGACCTGCACATGATGGTGTCTCGGCCAGAGCAGTGGGTGAAGTCCATGGCTGCGGCAGGAGCCAGCCAGTATACCTTCCACATCGAGGCCACCACCAACCCTGGAAACCTCATCAAGGAGATTCAAGAGAGTGGCATGAAGGTGGGGAAACAATGCTGCAGACTAAAGACACGTGTGAAATATTGGTATTAATCGGCTACATGCAACATTGCTGAGGCGACTGCACTGTCTATGTCTTCACACTAACACTGTGTGAGTCCTGTAGGTGGGTTTGGCCATCAAGCCTGCTACTACTGTTGAAGAGCTCGCGCCTTGGGCTAACCACATCGACATGGCTCTGGTCATGACTGTTGAACCTGGCTTTGGAGGCCAGAACTTCATGGAGGACATGATGGCCAAGGTACGGTCAAACCGCAGGGAGAGGAAGCACAAACAGGAAGTGCACACAGCAGCAACATGTACAAGACCGTAAAGATGATAACAGTTAATCAGACCTTTTTTTTTTCGAGTGTTATTTAGCTTCTCTTAGTTTTATTTCTGTGCGTGTGTCCAGGTGAGTTGGCTCAGGAGTCAGTTCCCTTCATTAGACATTGAAGTAGACGGAGGAGTCGGACCTGACACGATTCACAAGTGTGCCGAGGTAAGGGATGCGACCGCATGCCTCTCGCCTGGAATCCCAGTCCACTTTTGTGTGGTTTTTAAAAAAAAAGTAAATTTCTGCTCATTTTTGCCGCAGGCAGGAGCCAACATGATCGTGTCGGGCAGCGCCGTCATGGGCAGCGAGGACCCTCGCTCCGTCATCGCTCTGCTGCGCACCGTGGTGGCTGAAGCCATCCAGAAGCGTTCGCTGGACCGCTGAGATGCCCTCTGTGTGACAACCTACCCGCCCATCAGCAATACAACACGACAGCCAGTGGAACAGACTCGACGCGGACATTTCTGGGGTTGAGGTCAGGGGTCAGAGCAGGGCCAAGTCACTTTGATCTGAGTGCAGGTGCACCGTGACTCTACAAAACATTTAGAACGCCATCCTGTCCTCCCACAATCGCCCCTCTGAACCAAAGTTGAGTCTCATCTCGGCGTGGGGACGACCGTTTCCAGACCGGCGGTGAAGTTACACTTAGTTCACATGTGGAAACATTCCTGAATATAGTTTGACACTGTTTTAAGGGGATATTAAATGGTCCAAGGAGGTTCTGTGTTTAGTAGATCTTCAGGTTTGCGAGTAATTGTCTGAAATCACGTTTCATAATTCTGTCTCTTGCTGTTGGGTTGAAATGAACCGTTGACAACTTGCTAAACTGCTCCGCTTAAATAATGTACACTTGTAAATTTCAGGAGATTTGTTTTTGCAAATTAAAGACTACAATGAAGTGAAGTATACGTTTGCTTTTGAATTACTACCAAAATGTATTTAAAAAAATTGCTTGCCTATTAAATAAACCAATAATGTGTTTCATTCAACTTGACAAATGTGGTGTGCTTGCTGCTGGACATCGCTTTTATTTGGAGGTTAAAATTGTATATAGAATATATCCCCTTGGTATGATGTCTTTAGAGAAGTAGGACTACAATATATGATAATTAAAAACAAATTGCATGATTTTTACATTATAATATACAGGACTCTCAGAAAATTAGAATATTGTGATGAAGTTCTTTATTTTCTGTAATGCAATTAAAAAAACAAATGTCATGCATTCTGGATTCATTACAAATCAACTGAAATATTGCAAGCCTTTTATTCTTTTAATATTGCTGATTATGGCTTACAGCTTAAGAAAACTCAAATATCCTATCTAAATATTAGAATATCATGAAAAAGTATACTAGTAGGGTATTAAACAAGTCACTTGAATTGTCTAATTAACTCGAGACACCTGCAAGGGTTTCCTGAGCCTTGACAAACACTCAGCTGTTATAAATCTTTTTTTTTACTTGGTCTGAGGAAATATTAAAATTTTATGAGATAGGATTTTAGAGTTTTCTTAAGCTGTAAAAAATAATCAGCAATATTAAAAGAATAAAAGGCTTGCAATATTTCAGTTGATTTGTAATGAATCCAGAATGCATGACATTTTTGTTTCTTTAATTGCATTACAGAAAATAAAGAACTTTATAACAATATTCTAATTTTCTGAGACAGTCCTGTATAATACATTTCAAGTAATCCAAAGTGAAGACAGAATATTAAATACCATTTAGATTTATGTCACAAATTGGCCTGAGTGCTTTGCAATCTGGACAACATCCTTTTCTTTCCTTGGACCGTTGCATCAGCAATGTATGTAATGTGAAACTAAATAACTACAAGCACTTAAGTATTGAACTTGAGGGGGTAATATTGTACCTTTTACTCATCTACATTTAATTGACAGCTGGAGTTTGTCGCTACATAGCAAAACTTCCATAGAACATTAGCTTTTGCGATCCATTGATGTAGATGAAATCACCAAACAGTATATAAAGCGTTACAATGAGCTGAATACATCAGTAAAAGGTACTTTTTTTATTTATCTGTATATATAGATATATAAACCAAGCTCTGTTGTCGACTTGCACTCCTTTTTCATACACTAGATTGCGAGTCTAAACATAGTTGCATCGTTGCTAGCACCTGGGGAGCTCCAAGAAATTATTTCATTAAAATCAGATAATAGTTCCATTTGTAAGAATGGGCAATCATACACAGTTCTAGATTAGAGACGCGGGGCTGTAATCTATAACGCATTCAAATATGCAGCGTGAACAGCGGCACCAACAGTGTTGCAGAGAATCGGCTCCAGAGCGAACGCCACCGCTGTCGAGTAGTTTGGCAACATCATTTAAAAATGAAGTGTATTGTCCGACTTCAGCGTGTGCATCCCGACCTTTTTCTCAGAATCACCACCCTGTCCATCAACATCACCAGTAAAGTTGTGTGTTTTTGTAAGAAGCGGTGCTACTGACCATTTAAATTTGAATAGAAAGAAAATGTTTGTGAGCAGGATGGGTTTCCAAGAATCAATATATTGCATTGCACCCTTTTCCCGAGGACACCCAGAAACACCAAAGACGTGTGAGCCGCATCCTCATCTCTTTGTCAGCTGAAAGAATTCCTCCTGTCACAGAGAATCACCCATGATGACATCCTCCCAACTGCAACTAGCTCGCTCTTAATAATGCAGCACATGTCTCGAGGCAATTCAAGGACCGGTTGAAATATTGATGCCTGAAATCTGAATTTTCATTTCAACGTCACATGCGACGCATCCGATCGTGCGATGGGAGAGGCGTGTGCATGTGGCAAGAGAGCGTTTGTGTATCATGCATGCGTTTGAGCATCATGATGGGATGTCCTGTGACAGACATGGGTTCTAACAGGTATCACAGAGGCATCTCACACGCTGGGCCCGAACTTATACATCAAAGTCAGTCATGAGAGGCTGTGGTGCCATGGCAACCACATCCATAGGTACGGTCATTTGTGGTTAAGAGCAGTAATAGCTCTGGGAGGGCGAGGACCGATAGAAGAATGGTCAGATAACTATTAGCATTTGGCCTTTCCTCCTGATCACATGTGTGAAACTCTTTCACAGCATGCACACACACAGGGAAGGAGAGAGAGAGCGATAGAGAGAGAGAAAGAGAGAGAAAGTGGTTACTGAAAGTCCAGAAAAGATTTTCCACCAACAGAGAGTCAGACAGCCGTCATGTGGAGCTTTTGATCTTCAGACCAGTGCTGTGAGGGAATCAGTGCCTGCAGAGTGTGCAGACCTCAACACATACCACGGGTTGAACAACCGCACACTGAAGGTCAGATCGCCAAACAACAGGTCCCTTGATGGGCCGCAGGAGCGACTCCTCACTCACAGGAACGCAGAAGACAGCTCTACGTCTGGCAGGAGGAGGAGAAAAATCCACAACGATACATTTTGCATCTGAATTCTGATACCAGAATCTTCACGATCACGACGGTTGAATCGCTGCACGAGGATCCCTTCTTTATAATAAGCTGTGAAATATTCAATGGGCTCATCAAAGATACTGTTTGAAGTCGCTGTTTTGCCCAGGGGAACATCTCTTTTTCCCATTTACGCCCTTATTTCTTTCTTCTCTTCCCCTTTATGCTGCCGTTAATTGTGTTCCTCGTTGTCCCGTCTGTTTTCTCTTTGCCTCCATGACTCCCCCCTTCCCCCTCTTTGGAATCATTATACCTTCCTACGTCTCTCATCCTCTTCAGCACTAAAGGCACATTAGTGGAGACACTCTGGCCTCTCCCGCTCATTCATAATGACTTGGGTTCCCACAGGAGAACATCATGCACATCGCTGATTAGCTCGCCGGTGCTACCACGTTTACGTATGCATAAAGGCCTCATCCTATTGAGCGGGCATAGTCCTATTAACAATTGAAACACAACTTGCTAAGAATAATATTACATGACGTCACTTTTCTTTGCCCTGCAGCCAGGCGGGCTCCAGTAGAGCAGACACTGTCCAGGTGATGGGAAACTGAGCTGTGATTCAAGGAAGGATGCCAATGTCAAAGGTCAGCTATCTGCCCTGCTGCTGCTTCTAAGCCCCCTGGTTCCTTTACTGCTGTGTCAAGTACATCAGGCCATCTACTGGGATGGTGTGAACATATATTTTTCTTACAGATGGTAATTAATAATTTGCTTGTATTGATTTCTTACTATACAGCCCGACTCTACGTATGAATGAATTCAACGTGGCTGTGGGTGGAAATGTTGGACTTAAATATAATAACAACTATGCAGACATTAAAGGTCCCCTAAACATAGACGTCATTTTGATGGTTAAATCTCGGACTCCTCTTCTAGCACCTCCATGAGGGTGACAGTTGTGGGTTTGAGTGACACATCTTTACAACTGTCTGACTAATTGCTCTGATATCTTGTCCAGACATTCATGTCCCTGAATCTTTGTCCATCCCTGAACTGTTTCTGTATCGGATCAAAATCTGGATTAGTTCAATAGTCAGATTTATGGTTGATTTATACCTCATTCCCACCAACCTCAGCTGGACTTAAAAAATGTGAACTTAGTAAACATAACCGCGAAGCATTCGGATGTTAGCCTTGTCATCGTGAGCATGTTAGCATAACGTCTGCGTCCGCAGCGTGGCTGTTTACTCAGTCTTGATGAAAAATGCCTCGGGGATAGTTTCTTCTCGACATCTGCTGCTGTTCACTGAAGCTTCCTCCGGTAAGCCAACCTTTGGATCGTGATGAGTCCTACGTGCATTGGCCAAGCTCGAGATTAGCTTGATTGAGAAAGGTCAGGCCAATTTCCCCTAATAAATTATTCATCGTAGCAAAGACATCCCACCTATCAGGTATTTAAATGTTCATTTAAATTCTCACCGAAACAAATACAACTAGAACGGGCACTCGGTAGAGCGCATACCTTCGCATATCACAAGATTGGGAATTGAATTATGAATATTTTGGCATTAGTTGCATGCCAATTGGATACAAATTGACCGTGCTATGGTAAAAAGAAGATGTTGACCTTTCCATGACCTTGACCTTTGACCCGATTGATCCAAAAATCTAATCAAATGGTCCCCGGATAATAACCAATCATCCCACCAAATGTCATGCGATTCAAGAAGATGTTGACCTTTTCATGACCTTGACCTTGATCTTTGACCTGATCGATCCCACAATCTAATCAAATGGTCCCCGGATAATCACCAATCATCCCACCAAATTTCATGCGATTCGGTTTAAAACTTTTTTTGTTATGCGAGGAACACGCATACAAACAAATAAATAAATAAATGGTGATCAAAACATAACCTTCCGCATTTTCAATGCAAAGGTAACAATGAATGTCTGGCACACTTAATTGGGTCTACATCTGAATCTCCGGGCTTCTGCAGGGGCTCAGAGAATAGAGACTAAATGCAGCTCCCAGAGGAGCATTGCTTCGGTAGCAAGCTTAGCATCAGTTTACTCCATTGTAGGCAGAGCCAGTGCAAGTGCACACAATGTTAGTGTTCATCAATTATGGATACATTGAGAATATTCCAGTGTGTGAATCGGTTTGTGTGTTTGTACATTTTTTAATGATTAATGAATGTGGGACCGTCAGGGTTTTTGTTGTTTTTATGTTAGTCGGCGTCAGAATGTCAGCTGCACGCTGGTGTAGTGGCGGGCACTGTTGCCTCACAGCGAGAGGGCCACGCGTTCGGTTCTGGGCGGTCCTCCTCGTGGCAGCGTGGGTTCCCTCCGGCTTCCTCCCACAGTCCAAAGACATGCAAGTGAATTGAACTCTAAATTGCCCGTAGGTGTGAATGTGAGCATGAATGCTTGTCTGTCTCTATATGAGCCCTGAGATGGACTGGCCTGTCCAGGGTGAACCCCGCCTTCACCCAATGTGACCCTAAAAAAAAGGATAAGCGGTTTGGAAAATGAAAAGGTGTCATAATCATGTGATTCAGTTTCTATAATAATGTAACGTCTCGGACGTTATGGACTGATGACACGGAGACGGGACGACGTTATTACTCCTTCTTTATTGGGAATCCTCCAACACAGACAGCGTGCTCCTCTCGGCTCAGCAGCTTGAACCTCGACACAACGGTTCCCGTCAACCACCCTTAACTCCCTCCACAGGTTAACCCCGCCTCCCCTCTACTCCGCCAATCACAGGCACGCCCCCTCGACCAGCACGCACGGTGCCACCTGTGATCGACAGCCACTTCACAGGGTCGCTACAATAACAAATGCCAAACTCTGAACATCTCCAATGAACAGCCTTAACTATCAGGCCCACACTACAACCATTTCTCCGATTTCTCCTACCTCCCCCCCGCTGCATAATTCACGCAGATCACACAGCCCTCCAGGTTACGGACAGCTGCTAATACATCAAGAGCCACTTGCGGTGCCATTTGCATCAGGACAGGCGGCACATCTGTTTTTCTGCTCACGTGGAGGCAAACCAGCGCGCTGCTCGCCATGTGATGTTGCAGGTGGTGTAATAACACGATTTCTCGCCGTTCTTGTTGACTCACTCTTACTGCACTGTGAGTCATGGCAGTGTGGAATGATACAAAGGGGAGTTCAATGAACTGAGGACAGGCCTCAAAAGAGTAGTCACACTCTGCAGGCTGTTAATTGTGTAGCTGTGCCCGCCTCATCGCTTCACCTCCGAGAACTAAACACATCCTGTCGATACATCGTGGATGCTGAACATTGTGCATTTGCGAGTCAAGTTGTTTTTGTGCAGAAGCGCTACTCACACCCATGGACGGATTAAGAAACCACGGGCCCCTGGGCCTGGACGTGTCAAGGCCCCCCCCCCCACCCGCAAAAAAAAAAAATGAAGTAAAAAACAGTCCGTATGGAACAACGATACCGGAGCTGAGCAGACAACATAACGTGAATTATATGACCATGACATGAATGACTTAAGCCTAGCATATACCGGCTATGGCGCATCGTGTTATATCATCATATTCATATCAATACAATGTTAATAACTGAGCTCATGGGCCCCCTGAGGCCCATGAGCTCACGGGCCCCTGGTGCCGGTAGGCTCGTTCGGTAATCCATCCCTCAATAGGACTATTGGGGCCCTGTTACTGACATGAATGACTTAAGCCCAGCATATACCGGCTACGGCGCATCGTGTCATATCATCATATTCATATCAATACAATGTTAATAACAGCGACGTCACGCGCAGAGGCTCTGGCTTAGGGGCCCCCTGAGTTTATGGGCCCATGAGCTCATGGGGCCCTGAGCTCATGGGCCCCTAAGATCAGGGCCCCATGAGCTCAGGGGGCCCCTAAGCTCATATCATCATATTCATATCAATACAATGTTAATCACAGCGACGTCACGAGCGGAGGCTCAGACCCAGGGGCCCCCTGAGCTCATGGGCCCCTGGGCCCGGTAGGCCCGTTGGTTAATCCATCCCTGCTCACACCCGTATGCTGTTCAACGAAACCAATCTTTATTGATTATTCTCTCCGTCCTTGTATGATGCGTTCAAGCTCAACCAAAGCAGTGAACGCAGGAGACGCCGTGTCCTGTCCTTGTCCTCGTCTCCAGCGCTTCCTCACTGGTAATAACAAATCATAATCTATGCTGCCCTGCTGCTCTGGATCGTTAAGTACGGTCTGCCCATGTGTGCCCTCTGGTGTCTGCATCGGCGTCAGCGAGGACCATCGATGTGTGAGCATTTCTTACTTTTTATGCAAAACAGATCTTTCTCGCATACAGTGTGTTTCAGAGAATGGGAGACAGATAACAGGAATCGGGGGGGGGGGGGGGGGGGACAGACAGACAATGTTCAAAGCCTGAGGATTCAGTGTTTTTTTCCTTGTTTTTCTGCATCATGTGAAGTTGTGATGGATTTGACTGACAATAACATCAATAGTATCAGTGTGCCTGCTATTAGCGCCGGCAGCATCATTCGTCTTTGAATGTGTGGCCTCTTTCAGTCAGGACAGATTGTTTTTGTCAAGAATCGACCAAAAGCTCCTCCAGGGGAACTTGTATATGCACCACCACCCAGAACAAACTTTCCAGTGACTCCACACGCATACACCAAACTGATTTTTCTTCCAGTGAATTATCCTTCCCCTTTGTGACACCATGACTTATTGAATGGTGGGCAGCATTTATTTGTGGCTTCATTGGGTGTGCGTGCATCAATATGAGTTAATGTGAATTCATGGGAGGAGTCAGAAAGCAGTTCATGAATGCCATGGACTGGTTGAAGACTGCAGCTCAATGCTGTGGAGGGAGGCGGGTATGAGTGTGTTTCAGAGAGAGACGGGAAGAGTGAGCAAGTCCATCTGCATCGGATGAGTTAGGAGTGCCGAGGTGTGATTTGCTGAGGTTGTCAAAAAAGTGCCTGGTTAACTTGCACGAGGCCCTCTAAGCATTATTTATCCCCTGACATGCTGACCCAATCCTTCCCTCTCTCACACACACACACACACACACACGTACACACAAACCCAACCAAACAAGCGGAATGAAGAACCCTCACGTAGAGGGGCTCAGAGGTCCAACGTGGACTCCAACAGAATCACCGCCTGCAGGGCATTAACCTTGAGTTTATGGTCAAAGCGGAACGGGATGATTGGGTAGATGTATTTTACTATATCAAGGTCATTTGGATAGTTGTTTTAATAACCAATCTCCAAGTTGGTCCCCTCCAATTGATCTCCAAATACAAATGCATACAGTTGGAAGGAAAACAGGAAGATGCAGTGAATGTATTTTATTGCAATAAACTGACAATAGCAAAGTGCCTTTTTAATGGCCACGATGGCAACTATTTGATAGAATAACAAATGAAAAAAAATAAACAAACCATGGTCATATAAAAAAAATACATCACTGAAAATAAAGCACCACTGGCTGAACTGAAAATATATCACCACAAACTACACCTACATCTGGAGCCGGCACACAGCCAATACATGCATCCCTCAAAACGCAGCTACAACACGGTCACGTTCGGAGGAATCTCGGGAGGCAGCTATGGATGGTATTAATATTAATACAACCGCCCAAAAAAACACCAGAGTTCAACTGTAAAGCCCCAATGATGGCGGCAGCGCTGACATGATTTTCATCATTTAAATGTGTTCGGTTATGTGAGGCTGAAGCAGCTGTTACCCAACCTGCATCTCTGGGAATGTTCAAGTTATACAAAAGGCAATCAGTCAGCCAATAAACACACTCCTGTCACTCTTTCTTGATTATAAATAACTGAAATCAGCTCCCATTTACAAAATAATACATTATGCAACTATGACTGTCAAATCAATGAAGAGCTTCAATCCATCATTCCTTATGACACTGGAAGATGCACAGAATGGCTTCCCTGCAGTTTATAGATATATATATAAATATATATATATAAATATATATATAAAAATATATACACTTTGACTTGCAGTAGCATCAAGTAGCAACAGGAGGCTAAAGACTGTTTATAATTGAAAAAGAGAGGAAGTCCACACACTGACTATTCCAATTTAATGAGGCAACCTTTCCACCAAGAAGGTCTTTGTTCGGCAAAAATCCTTCTGTGAGAAAAACAGACAATACGTACAAAGAAAATGACAACTCCACCTCCACCGAGGAGTTGTACGCACAACTTACTATCACACACTCTTTTTTCTTGCATTTAATCACAGTAGTGTACATATTTCTAGGCTACGAACTAGCTTTAGTTGCCCTGTGAGGTTTCGTTTAATGATTACTTTTTGGCTCATAGGAATTATCTTAAGCATCGGTGTGTAATTGTAGCTGGAGTTTTCATTTGATGTTTCTTTTCTCTCGATGTTTGACATAGAAAGACCCTTTTTGCAAATGTTGCCTCATTAAGCGCTTGGGAGCAGGCAATGTGCAGTGTGTGTGTGTGTGTCACTCGTCTTTGTCCATTGTGCACCACATGACAACACTTGGTTATGAGTACACGGACAGCTCATTGATGGGCACTCTTTGAAGACGTTGACTCATCTAGTTGCATGTGCATTACATTTCTAACGCCCCTGACAAAATAGCACCAGCCTTACTCAACGTGGCATAGTGGGCGTTCTCCTTCAAATGGACCGTGACCTTGAAAAACAGGGACGCAGGTTGAAACCTCAGAACGTGGTGCTTTGTGTGTCAGTCTCGGCGACGCACTTTTTGCTTCTTCATCTTCTTTCTATTTTTTTGCGACATAAATCAGTTTAATGAAGTGCTGCATAAAAGCAAACATTAAATAGACAAATATGAGGAATAATATCAAACACAATCTCCACAACAGCCATTCTTGAAACGGATTACTTCACAGGTCTCAATGGGCATCTGGAATTGGCAGTCAAATATTGAAAATGACAAAAGGACTCTGCTTTTTGTTGAACCTTGGCTCAGGAAGTCTGTGGGGGTGGGGGGGGCACTGCTTTGTCACACAAACACAATGCTCAAAAGAGTTCAAAGTTTACAAAACATCAAAATTCCTCCTGCAGTATTGTCATGCAATATACACGTAGACGAGTCCTTCGAGAGCGTTCCTGTCCGGCCTGGCAGTGAGCGGGTCGGCCCGGGTCGGGGAGAGGACTTCACGCCTCTCCTGGCCGGTGACACCGACTCGCAACCCTCCTTCTGCCTTCTGCACCAGGGGAGCCGAGGACGACGGCGTCGGCTACAATCCGGGATTCGAAGATGTTGGAACAGTTTGGTTTCTCACGTCCTCTCTCCGCGTTACATCACATTTCACGAAGAAGAAAAAAAACGCGACTCAAGTAAAAAGCATTAAGTGAATTCCTTTTTGTGACTGGTCTGTTCGACTATCGCACATGTAAAGCCACAGTAATCTTCGTTATAGGTATAGATAAACAGTGTTTTGACACCGACCAAATTTGACAATCTGGTATGAAATGCTACAGACTGCAATGCGCAGGACAAATCTAGCATTTCTACATCTATCACATTGCCAACACACAGGCTTTTGACATAATCTACTTGGTGCAGTTGCCTGGCAACACAAGCAGCACATTTCTTAGAGAATTTAAAAGCAGAAAAGAAAATGTTTTCAAAGCTATGCAAAGTAGTAAAAAAACAAACAATAAATAGAAAAAAATCGTTAAAAGTCAAATATTTGCCCCCGGCCGTCTTTTTGTTTTTCTAATAATGTGCAGGTTACATTTTAAAGTGTTTTTTACTACACGTCTACACAGATAAATCTCCAGTGTGGCATTTAACGAATACAACTTTAGAAATTCAATTAGCCTCTTCTGATATCTTGAAAGACTGGACGGAGTCGTCATACCGGGCAACTTAAAGAAATGTGCACTAACTTAATTGTAGTCACGCACCGCAGCTGTGGAATAATCTACGCAGGACATTTCAACTGATTTAACACGAGTGTAGAAATGGCCCCGTTGTCCTCACGGCCCATAAACCCACAGCGGGAGGCACGCAGACATATTTACAATCTGCTGCAAAAAACAATCAGCTTTCCGACTCCCTTGAAAAGTTCAACCATCGGCTGCAGAGAGCAGCGCGGAGAGATAAGGAGGTCTTGGCACTGGAAACGTTTAAAAGCACATATGTTTTCTGCTGTTCATTTACACCCCCCCCCCCCCCATCCCATCCCCCATTTCTGAGACCTTCTCTCTCTTCATCTCGTCTCTTTTGGGGTGAGGAGGGAGGAGGAGGAGGAGAAGAAGAAGAGCAGTCCTCACCCAGGCCAGAGTGTCTGGCAGTGTGTAGGTGGCGCGAGAGGACCGGTGTCTGTCTGCCAAGGCAGATCCATTGTGGAGGCAGGTGGGCACACATCCTCACGAAGGGACACAGACTTGTGTGTCCTTGCCTTTGTCTCTTTGCAGCCTGCAACCAAGTCATCAGCTACCGACCGAGTCAGTAGGCGCAGAGAATCACTATGGCAACCAACATAGTGGGTCGGGCTGTGGCTGCTCTCGCATCAGAGCGGGGGACCTTTTTCTTTTGGCTTCCACTCGGTGCCGGAGTCGATGACAGAGTTCCTTCTCTTAAATGCTCTGCGGGGATTGGCCAATGATCTCAAGTGCAATTTTCCTCTCTTTCTCTCTCTCTTGAAAAATAGACAAACATTCAGAGTTCTAAAAGTTTGACAGAAAAACAAAAAAACGCTCCTAAAACTCTCTTGTCCTTGAAATCGCACTCGCACAGTTTATAGTGCTAACATGGCACACCCATTCTAGTCCACACACACATACACACATTCACTCAGAGAGACAGACAGACACACACACACACACAGGTTAACGTAACAGGGTTATTTAAACTGACTAATTCAACACATCAGTGGACGATGGTGAGGTCTGAAGGTGGAGTCCAGATCTGGTCCCTGACATTGTGTTGGCTGGATACCCGATGTGCGTGAGGCAGGGGGGGGGGGGGACCCTCACTTAGTCGACAGAGCCGGGGTGCAGGCTGAGCACAGGTGGGTCCAGACAGGTGGGCGAGTAACTGAGGTGAGGTTCTTTAATCCACAGAAGGGGGGCGCCGTTCTTGCCCTCTTGGCTCTTGCTGTTGTTGCGGCTCTTGTAGCGCACGAGCAGCACGGCGATGAGGAGGATGCCGAAGATGGGGAAGGGGTAAAAGAAGACAAAGTAGAAGAGGGAGTCGTTGGAGCACACCACCGACTGGAGGGTGGACACTGTTGACAGAGAACAGACAACGGTTCGTTTTCCACAGAGGAAGAAGAGGTCCGTGGTGAAGGCCTGAACAAACTAAATCATTGAACCGTATGTGTGTGTGTGTGTGTGTGTGTGTTCCTCACTCATTTACATGTGCAATGATCTTCCAACACACACCGGTGAATAAATCAGTTTGACATCTTTAGATCAGCGCACCACTATGACAACATTAATCCCTCTTTAATGCTTAACTGAGCTTCATCTCATCTATAAAATAAGTGCTGCATGTGGGGAAGCCAGATCATCGAAGGATGACATGTCGAGTACCTGAGAGCTCCTTAATTGGCCCGTAATATTCTCTAGTTATGTGTCCTGTAACACAGAGGACCTATTAAGATTGAGCACTGTGACAATAGTGAGAGGAACCGTCCAAAGACGCAGCGGTTAATGACACCTTGTGCCGTCGGCGAAGAGGCTCCCTGCTCTTCAATTGCCCGTATCCTTTTGGAAGACAGCCATTGATCCGAGTACGGTTGTGTCACAGTGTTCACTTTCAGCCGCGTTCAGAGAAGCTTTCAGGTTTGAGATGCTCCGGGACTTACCTCGTTGAATGACGTTGACGATGGTGAACCCGGAGTTGTTGGTGGCCAGGCGGTACCATGCATTCCGGGGGTTGAGGAGCCACTCCTCCACGTGGCAGTAGTACCGGCCCGTGTCCGTCGACCGGGCTCCCTGAATGGTCAGGCTGTACTGGTCGGAGGTCATCCTTTCAAACTGCAGGCGGGAATTGGGGCCCGGCTCCTCTCTGGGGCTGCAGTTTCCATTCCCAAACACGGCATCGTAGCCGATGGAGAACACGCACTCTTTCTCTTCCTGACCCGGCTGTTCCTCATCCTCCTCATCGTCGTCGTCGCCTTCGGGGCGCTCCACGTACCAGGACACGGAGAAGCGAGAGTCTCTGGACGATTGGGAGGGAATGCTGCAGCCCAGCCGGATGGAGGCGGACTCCTCCACCGTCATGTTGGACTCCAGCTCCTCCACCTGCAGGCGGATCTCTGCGGAGGCCGGAGAATAGAGGGAAAAGACGCAGATGGGGGCGGAGAAAGTGGAAATGGATTTTATGGACAGTATTTCTCAGGGCAGAGCAATAGAACACCAAATCACAATGTTCAGTCAAATGGGCATTAACCATCTATTCGATTATCGATTGATTGATACCAAACATTTAACAGTTAGAACTTCTCAAATGTGAGGTTTTTACACTTTGACAGCTGAGCATCTCTTTGTTTTGACAGTGGATTTATATTAAGACTCTGGAAAATTGCGGCAGACACTTCCCCTTTAAACAGGGACTGCAAATGGTTCAGCAAAACGGGGACACCAAACTTTCAAAATGTGTAAAAAGAGGACAAACATAAATATATCCCGCAGTGATCCCCGTAGCTTTCACCAGTCGTTCAGCTCTCCAGCGAGGTTAGATCCTACCCTAAGGCCAGCCTGTGTGTCTGTCGATGCTACAGCGCTTTAGGGGTGGTGCTATGCCCCAGTTTCCCTGCAGTTAAAAAACAAAAACAAAGACGGCAGCGAAGATCTGTCCTGCTTTGGCTGCTCACACAGTTTGGAATGGACTTCTTGTTAAAGCTCAACGAGAAAAGACAGCAGGAGGGCAGGAGAAAATAGGCGAGTGCTGGCACACATCTCCGCTCATCTCTTCCCCCGACAGGCGGATTTCTGGATGCCTTCTTGGGTGGGTGCATTTTTTTCCGCACCTTTTTGAATATGAATGCGAATTATACAACATATTCTATTAATCGTGTGTAGATCTCTGCGTATCATGAAAGGTAAAAAGAACTATACTTGCCATCCAGTAAGTGTTAAATATGAACCCAGACCCCTGGTGAGCTTCCACAAATAACCATGTGTCAACCTTTAAACCGAGACTAAACTAAAGCTGGCGAAAAGACACACAAATAAAGTGCTTAAAAAGAAAGAAAGTAAACGAAAGCATGAAAGCAATCAGTGTCAAATTGTAAGTCACTTTGGATTAAAGCGTCTGCTAAATGAAATGTGATGTAATGCGTCTTAGGCAAACAAAAGTCGACAATAAGGTGAACACATTTCCAAAGCGATGCATTTCAATGGGCGCTGACGCTCAGTTCACTGTGTGGCAGCTTTCCCGTCGACATGAAACAAAAGCCTCTTTTTCTTTGCCCTACTGGCTCGTGACCAGATGCTTGGATCCTCACTTGCTAGTTGGACAGATGGCATAACAGGGATTTCACGCTGCATTATAAACAGGACACCTAAACAGATGAACAGCGCCGTCAGAGAGACGCCTGTAACGAGTCACCCTGAGCCGCTGTGTGGAAGAGACTCGTGCGAGGATACGTTGTTATCGTCTATTTGCATAGATGCAAAAAGGAAGGCGAAGGAAATTTGTAATTATGAATATTTGAGTATGGGCTGAGGGGAAACTCTGAAGAATACAGCCGTGAGGTAAGGCACCAGCGTTTGGGTGGCGGTCGGCACATAATGAGCTTTGAGCGCTCTGAAAGGCATACAAGAACTGGCGTGACTTCAACTCGTATTTCGCCAGCTGCACTCTGCCCAGGACAGGTGTAAAGTCATCAGAGCAAGACGGCCTTGAGGCCTGGAGCAGAGCATGTGAGAGGCGGGGGATGGGTTGACAACGTCTAAATGGTCTAAAAAGCGAGGCAGCGCGTGGGGCGAAAGTGGCAGCTGCTGCTCCCCTGCGGTGGAAATAAATACCCAGTGGTCCATTTTTTTCCGGTGGACCCCAGAGGTTTAAGAAAACAGCAATTCGGACCACTCGCTCACCTGGCTGTCGGACCTGAACCTGCGTGAGCCCCGAGGACTCCCGGGAGAGTCGATACCACGCGCCATCTGGGTCACTCAGCCACTCCTCCACCAGGCAGTAGTACGTCCCGGAATCGCTGCTCTCGGCCCGGTTCAACGTCAGCACGTAGAGGCGGCTCGACAGCCGCTCGGCCTGCACTCGCCGCCGCAGCCGCTCCTCTTCGGCGTAGGCGCCGTACTCCAAGGCGCCCGAGCGTTCGATCCTCAGCAGGAGCTCGTCGGCTTCGGACCCGGTGGCGCGCCTCACGTACCACAGCACGGCGTGCTGGGAGTCCGGGCTGGTCTGGGAGCTGATGGAGCAGTTGATCTGGACGCGACTGTCCTCCAGGTACACCAGAGACTGGTTGGTCTTTTGCACCCGCAGCTTGCTCTCTGCGGAGAAGAAGCAGATGGAGGGGGGGGGGGTTCAGGAGGGAAGAATATTAAACACCGGTGACAGGTACACAATGAAATGTGTGTTTTGCGACAGACGACCTGTGGCTAAGTTTATTTCTGGTGGCAGCAGGGCAGGAAAAGACAGTGGCGCGTGGGAGGGTGAGGCAGGTGACAAAGAGAAAGAGAGCAACACGAGGGAAATGTCTGGCGAATCAAATCTGAGGGGGGGTGGCAGGTGTGTGGGTATCAAAGGTAGGAATGTAAGATCAGATGCAGAACAGCAGAACAGGGTAAAGGAGAGGGGGGTGGATTGTAATGTTCGGCTGTGGATATTATTCAGTAAGAAACGCACGAAGGCAGCGCTGCAGGAGGTCTGACAGTCTGCCAAGAACAGGAAGACATAGGAGGACGAAAGAACACATTCATATGAAGTCAGGCGAGGATGAGGAGAGAGAGCAGATCGGAGAGGGAGGAGATGAGGATGGGAGACGTGTGACTGAGATGTCAGGAAGAGGCTGAGGCTGCCGAGCGCTGTGGCAGGATTGGTTACAGTGACATCGGCTGTGGGTTAGGATTAGCTGCAGGTACATCAGGTGTGACCACGACCAGGGTCTCGCTGTCAAATGCTTGGGGGGGGGGGGGGGATTAGTTCAGCACAGAATGTATAACACACACACACACAAGATGTGTACAAACACAGGACCTCAAAGCGAAAGACGATTCGCATCATACGATCCTCAAACACTAGATTCTTATATTTTATTCATGAATAGGTACGATTGGTTCTCAAACAATCCTCTGGTGTATTTACCTGCTCTGAAACACACATCACACAGATTGAATCCACGGAGGACAATCACACACACGTGCGTCTCGATCGGCAAATCTGGCCATCTTTGACCGAGGCAGTAAGGATTTGATTGGTAACACTTTCTCGTGTCGGCACGCTGGCAGCGGGCCAACAGTTGTTTGTTGGCCGAGGTCAACTTGGGGAAACAAATCCTCTTAATTGATCACAGCGGCAGAATGTCATCCTGACGGCTCGACACACACAAACGAGAGATGAATAGCGATTTTAGGGTGAGAGCCCTCGTGTCTGCCAGTACGGTCCAAATAAAACCCACATCGCACACACACACACACACACACACACACACACACACACGACAGCCTATAGAGACCTTTTTGATGGACATCTGTAGAAGAAGCCCACTCTAATGCAGCATTTGATACAAGTCATTGTATGGAAATCGGTAAAAACATACACATTTAGGATATTTCAAGTGCCAAAGGCTCACTCAGATCCATTCCCTCCTTCACGTATTCTTTAGTCAGACCGTTTCTGATTTGGAGATGTGAATGAATTTAGAATTGTGACCACATTGTTGAATTGCTGTGATGCTTTCTGCTGCCAAATAAAAAAAGGAGTAAAAAAAAGGGTTAATATTGCTCAATGTGAGGTATAAAAACATATATATATATTATTCAAGGACTGGTATGGTATTAGTGCAACACATATCAATGGATATGCAGCCTTCATCAGGAGTATGCACATCTAAAACATGTTTCAATTGATTTTCTGGCACAAATCTAACCCAATACAAAACACAACATTTTCATCTCTGCGCTTCTCCTGCATCCTAAAACAACCCCTTCATCTCCCAGTGTGGTGTCACCATCGGCTTTGCACTGACTGACTGACTGCCTTGGGTCACAGCCATCTGCCCTGGAAGTCTCACCCCCACAGACGCTCAGATGATCGCCCTTTGTGAGTCTGCATGTTTGCACTATACAAACAGTATGCACACATTTGGTTGCAATCAAAAGATGCATGGCTGCAAGGCATCGCCAGACCACCCTGTTCAAGCAAGCGTCTGAAATGAGTAATTTGCGTTGCCTCGGTACTCACTGGAGACCCCCCCCCCCCCCCCGCGCGCCCCGCCCATCCGAAATTACTGCAGAGCCTGCGGAATCCTGGCAATCTTTAACTTATTTTTTTTATACAGGAGAATTACCTCTGAGCCTCCTGGAGTGGAACCATGCAGGATTGGATTGGCAGAGGACAAAGCAATTCTCCGCCGCTCCCATTTGAAGTTTGAATCCGGAGCCAGGAGGAAAAACCAGGGGCTAAAAACCTGTTGCCAACCGTACGTCAGTGTTTACAGAAAATGCGAGAATGGGCTAATTATTCAAGCCCTATTAGGTAGCTTCATGAGCTATTACAAAGTTATCAGAACTAAGCACTGACTCAAGCAGATTAAGTGGGACACATTAAATGCAGTAACAATTGGCAGGAGGGGAAGACAAGGAAGAGAAATGGGGGATCTGTGTGTCCCAAAACAACTCCTCACTCCCCTTTGGGGTGAAAAGCCTCAGTAAGAGAACCGCGGCTTCACAGACCGGTCAGATCCTCGGACACGGGTCCATCCCCTTGAGAGGGAGGTCTCTTCCTTCAGCGATCACCAACGCCTCTTCTGATGCAACCGGCAGAAGATTCTTTGCGGGGTTTTTATTATTTTGTATATGTTGCACTGATGAGGACAGATTGTTGGGAGAGGCCCAGCGTAGGAAGCCCGGTTCAGTCATACACGGTCCACGGGGCCACTCATCACGCATGTGAATTCCCTCATCGAGTGCGTCCTCGTCAGGCCGTCGGCTCCCATTCAAAGTGTCTTCAAATCTTCTTTGTTCTTTTTAATGAGTCTCGAGGGTGCATCGATAAAGTTATACAAATCTCTAATTGGAAACAGTATTTTCGCTGCTTTGCATGAGTTCAAGTGACAGTCAAACCCTTGGCCTTGGTGAGAATGAAAAGTGCCAATTCTACACGCGCCAACCTTTACCTCTCGCTTGCTTTTGCTCGGTGGATTTTCTTCACAGAGAAAAGGGGCAACAACTGTGTCACGTTTATCATCGAGTAGACAAAAAACTCAATTTTAAGTTCATCCTTGAGCATACATGAAGACAGCCTCTCATACACATCACCGGCCGCTGTGGTTTCCAGGGCAACCGTGTCTCCGTGAATAACGCAGCATGGCTAAGATAAGTCGTTTAAGGAACTTGTTTTCTCGTAAGAAAGGGCAGACTTAATTAAACAAACCAGAGCCTTTTGTTCACTCAGATTCATAATCTCCTTAATATATTCTTTAATCAGATACAATTTTATTAAGTCACAATATTGGTTTGCATAATATTAATCATAATAATAACATAATAACAATAGTAATATGATTATTAATAACAGTAACAAAACAATAATAATACCAGTAATAATAAGCAATGATATGAGGTGGATCTCTTTTCCCCCCCTTCAGTATCTCAGCTCCACTGGAGGCAGTTTGCTGAGCATGTAGTGTTATTAAAGTACACACACACACACACACACACACACACACACACACACACACATATCTACACAGTGCAGTCACTAATTGGCTCATTGAACTCTTGTCTCGCCCCCTTCCCCTAGGTGCCCAATTTGTCTGGTTTAATAGCTACACGAACTGCAGAGTTGAGACAAAACTGTCTTTATTCCTTTCATCAATCAGTGGAGGTAAATACACACCGGCTCCAAACGGCAGCCCGGTTTTGATACGGAGGACAGATAACAAAATGCACCCCTAACCCCAAAAGCTTTACCAGCAACACACAACTGTTGTTCATGAGGCGCAGCGATGACAACTAATTTGAGTCCGGGGGAGAGGAGGAGTGTACAGTTAGGGATGCTACAGTGGCACGTCAGCACACACACATACACACGCACACCCACGCTTGTAGCACAGTGTTAGGACTTCAAAGGACGGGTAAACTGCTCGGTCCTCTTTCAGAGGAGGAGAATACCGATCGAGACTGTAAATCAAAGAAGGTTCATCTTTTATTGTGTTTGTTGTATAGAGAGAGGATTACATTACTTTCCATCTCGGTCTTATGCTGCTGCTCCAGGTGAAGTCTTTTAATACAGGCTCTCGACCACCCGACAACTCGCACTACCCCTTCATCACAGTCTTTGTTTGGACTCTTTGCTCCCCCGTGTGTTCCCCTTCTCTAGTCTCTCCTGATCACATGCTGTCTGGTTGCCTGACACCGACATGACTGAATCGGTATGTATGAGGCCGACTGGTATGAACACGAGAGGTGCTGGTGAGGTCTCTGCCTAACATTTTGGCTTTTAAACACAACATAAATCTGGTCTGATATGTACTTAATGACTAGAGCTGACATCCTGTCTACTGGGCCACAGATGTAATACTTCCACTTAGTTGAAAGGGACCAGAGTGGGCAACAGACGGGGAGAAAGAGACACACAGAAATGAGAGGGGCGAATAAAAGGAGAAAGATAGACACTGAGAGGGATGCGATTCTTGGAAGAACACATGATGGGAGAAAAGCAGGAGAGTTAAGGGATATATCCCCACACTCCATGGATATCCACAAGCACCGACCGACCGAGAGCTGAGGAGCGAGAGAGTCTGCAGAGGGAGAGAAAGAGCCCGGGAAAGATGAGAGAGATGTAAAAACACAGAAAGTGAGAACATGCGCCTGGGGGGATTTGGAAAAGCAGCAGGCAGTCGCTCCAGCGCCACTCCGGAGGACTTATCGTCTGAACGGCTGCCTGCTCCGCCTTTAGCGTTAGCATTAGCACAGCCATGGGCTAATCCACGGCCGCAGGACTGAGGGCGTTAGACACGCCCTGATCGCCTGCAGAACAGCGAACGCCGGTTTGCTGCTCCTTGCCAACCTCTTCAAGGACAAACACTAATACGCACACCCCGGCCCATCTGGACATCACACACAGAATAGATTGGAGCGGGCGGCATGTCAGAGGCATCGAGGGATGGGGCTCCCCCGACTGGAAAGTGTCTCCTTTGCCGAACTGGAAGCCTAATTTCTATTGTAATGACTGCGATGTATCTCTGATCCCATTGTGTCAGAGGGATATTACCAGTCCTCACTCCTCTCCTTTCCAACTCCCACTACAATATCATTAAGACCGGTCTAATTAGGGGGCTCTGTGCACGTAACTGCACCCGTGAACACACCAAGACAGAGCCGCGCGCGCACACACACACACACACTCGCACACGCACACGCAGCCTCCACCCATATTCCCATTCTTCACCATCAGTGCCAACACGCTGATGCACTGATTGCACTTTCCCTGTTCCGGCCTACCCGTCTGTCTGAGAGAGTGATTGCTGTATGCAGGTTTGGCCCACCGGGGAAAAAACGGATGCACAAGAGAGGGTGAGACAGAGGGTGAGACAGAGGGTGAGACAGAGGGTGAGACAGAGGGTCAAGACGGGAGAACTCTGGGAGATTAATGGCCCAAAAGAAGCTGGCACGGTGGGGAGAGCCAAGAAGTATCGGATGGAGTCGTGCGCCTGCGCGCACGTCTCTGCGAGTGTTTAAAAAAGGCTGCTAATAAGCATAAAGCACAGTATGCTCTTAAAACCCCAGAGCACAGTGGTCATTCAGTTAGTGCAGGCTAGAGTTTGGTGTGTGTGTGTGTGCCTGTGTATGTATTCAAGGGGCGGCACTGCTGAGCGTCTCCTGCACTGCTCCGACTATTAGCCACTGATTTACATGGGGAGCAGCAGCACTGTAGCTAGCTCTGAGTTACGACTTCAATTACAGCAGCAGGAGCAGCAGGAGGACACACAAGCGCGCGCATGCACACACGCACACATGCACACACGTACGCACACACTCACAGGGGCTTAAGAGAGATGGAGAGACAACACAGAGAATCTCATTGCGTCTTCAGCTCGGGCTGAAAAGGAAATGAGGCCCAGATTGGATTTGACAGGAATCTGTGCCTGTGTTCTTGCACAGGTCATTAGGGCGTTGCCCTTGTGAGGAGGGAGACACCGGGAAACAAAGGGTCTGACCTTGAATATCTGAAACGGGAGTGCTTAATCAAAAATCTTTCATGAAACGAAGTTCTGTTTCAGTGCACCCCTCAAAGGCTCTTCAATTATCCTCCACTACGAGGATGTGCGACGACGACACAGCCAGTGCACTCTGATCATGTGTGCGTGCGTGTGCCGAGTCAGGTTGTGTGCCGCAGACGTACAGGCAGCCGGCGCACGCGGGCGACGCCTCAGGTGAGCTTGTGGTCAAACTCGAACACACATCTGCTGCAGCCAAACACCGGGCGCGGACAATAACACCGCGATGAGCACGCTCTGTGCGCGCAAACAAACACAGCTGCCACATCCGTCGACTGACAATGGGGAAGAAGCCATTCGAAAGAAACGCGTAAACATAACGGAGGGCATTACGAGAGGATAGAAGGCGGCAGGGAATTATGAAATATGAAGGGAAAAAAGAGTGAGAAAGAAGCTGGCGGCGTGCACGGAGGAGAAACATGCAGCGGAGTGAGAGCGCAGGGTGAAAGAAGACATTCAAAACAGAGACTCGTTCGTGGGGAGAGTGAGAACACATGTAGAAAGATAGAGCAGGAGCGCGAGAGGAGGACGAGAGGACGAGAGGACATCCTTAATTAAGACAGGCAGCTCTTATCCGAGCCCCGATGAGCGGGGGATCTCCAATCGGTCATGTGACGCCAACGCTATCAATAACGGCTGGGCGGCAAGTACTTCACTGGCATGAGAGGAGAGCACACGCGGCATCTGCTTGTGCCAAACCGTATTAAATGGAAAGATACCCTCAAGAAAAGAGAGAGAGAGAGAGAGCATATGAGGCAGGACAAGATTAATTAGGAGGCACATATCCTCTAATTCAAAGAGAGATGGAGAGAGAATAAGAGCACAAGAGAAGGAGGATAAGAATGAGCGCGGAAATTGCGTGATGTGCGATCCTGGGAGCGGAGGTGTGCGAGGAGAGATGAGGAGAAATCTCTAAGTGGGACACCCCTCTCCTCTCCATCATTCTAGCTCAGCCAATAACCAGACGGTCTTAATGTCCCACTCCTCATGCCAGATGCACGCGCGCACAAACGTGCACACACACGCACACACTCACATGATGAGAGAAATGTCTTGAACTCTCCAAACCATCATTAATCCAAACTCCGGTTCCATTAGGGAAGATTCAGTATAATTAGTTTTGCGTGTTTTCTGGGAATGTGTGTGAGCGCGTGCGCGTCGGAGTGTGTTTTTGTGCGTGTGTGTGTGTGGTTTGAGTTATGAGTCGATGATATTACACTGTTGTGCAGAGCGTGGCATCCCTGGTGATCTGCCATGCTGAACATGTGTTTGCCGTTATTGTGTTTCAGACAGAGACAAAGAGGAAACTCAATCAGGTGGAATCTAATATTGCTGCTACTGTATGTGGAACTGGATAGCGCATGTTTATGTTTT
The DNA here is from genome assembly GCF_029220125.1 of Pseudoliparis swirei. Taxonomy (NCBI): domain Eukaryota; kingdom Metazoa; phylum Chordata; class Actinopteri; order Perciformes; family Liparidae; genus Pseudoliparis; species Pseudoliparis swirei. The sequence continues at coordinate 8,206,521 of NC_079389.1, read as the reverse complement.
TTTTTGGGGTGTGAGCATGAGGAGATCCTCTCCTGTGAGGACTAATATTGAATTGTGTTTTACTAAAAGATAATTACACCTTTGCTCTGGGAGAATCCCCCCACCGCCGTGTGCATCTACGATAATTCAAGCGCTGGATTGCTCTCACAGTAAACATAAACATATTGCATGCGTGTGTATTGCGTGTGTGCAGGTAAGGGCGAGGAACTCATCTAATATGAGCCTTGGGCCGGACAGACAGTGTGCTGCTCATGCAACCTGGACCAGGAAGAAGAGCGCGGGGGTCTGGGCTCCAGGTACCTCACCTGACGGGCTGAGTGTGTCCGTGTGCTTTGGGTCTCGGCTTTTATCTCCATCCAACAGCATCGCTTTCAATTTTAAGGAGGCACGGACATTCGGGCACCACGTCTGATGCTTGTTTCCACTCTTTTTCGATTTTGAAGTTCTCCGCTAATTTAATAAGGAGCGTGATTCAGCATTTGAGAATCCGTCTTCCATCTGAATGCAAGATGGTGGCGTCGCGGATCATCAAAAGGCCGAGAGAGACGGTTCTCGCGTTGCGGTGAGGTAAGCCTCTGCATATATGCAGAGTGAGCGTATGGGAGCTCTCAGAGGAACATCACAAGACACACGGTTGCAGCGGCATTCAGGCAAGAAGGTAGACGTGCACACATCTGTCTGTGAACACGTCATAATGCTGGGGAGGCAGCTCATGCATATTGAGCAGGCACCTCTGGAAGACTTAAAGCCTCTCAATTATGAATCTAGTCCGACGCTGTGTTTGCTCACACCTCATTACACACACACTCCCCTTCATCCCGCTTCTTTGAGAGGGGCGCTGAAAATGCCAGTCGCTCATTTAGCCAGGAGTGGTTAACATTTAGCAAAAACAGAGAGGAAAAAGCAGATGGGGAGGAGAGGCGTGTGGCAGAGGGAGGCGTCCTACATGCTGACAGATGAATCATCGGGCTAAACGAAGGTCTGACAGCTCAAATAAACACGCACAGAGGAGGTGGAGGAGCCCAACGCCACCTGACGAGACTCAACCAGCTCTCCACGAGATAAAGAAATGGCTCGCTCGGCCTCCCCTGAGAGGCCCCTTACACACTGCCATGGTTACTGATCGGCTTTCAGTCGGCAACTGATCACATCGTCACGGTTACTGGTGGCATTACCAAGGTAAGTACTGATCACTTTGTCATGGAGACCCTGGTAAAAGAAAGGGAGGAGGACCCATTTATTCACTGCAAAATGTGTGTGTGTGTGCGTGTGTGTCATTTTCCGGCTTCAGGTTAACAATGTAAACTGCACAAGGGGGGAAAGGTAAATGAGTATCCGGGATGATAAGTTGGTCTCCAGATACCTCCTGAAGGGCCCGGGGACACTGTGTGTTCTGAGTGAATGCTTAAGGTCAGGGCTCAGTCAGTCAAGCAGGTACAAGCACCGTCTGTCTCTGAAGTGTATGGTTATGTGTGTGTGTGTGTGTGTGTGTGTGTGTGTGTGCGCTTACATCAGTTTGCATTCATCTGAATCGATAGCAGCGGGGAATAAAAGACGACACTGTACTTGTGATTACTTTCCACTGCCTCACTTTTAAAGTGTTATTGACCACCGCAGTCTGCCTCTGAAGTCGATACGGCATCTTAACTGTCCTCACCTGCACATTGTAGGGACATGCAGGCTCGCGAAGACACGAGCTCGCACACATCTATTCCTGCATTGCTTTTGGTTACACATATAACGATACAGAAGTCTAAGAAACCTGTCCACCGACAAAAACGTTGCGCATAATCCACCAACTTTAACACCATCATGCTTTGAAATACAGAGTTTGGTCTTTTATTAGCAGGATGAGAGTTGGCCTCAGGCAGTTTTACCTGAATAAATGCCGTATAAAACTGTAGAGGCACACCAGACTGAGCTAAATTGGGGCCAGTGTGTGTGTCTGCTGCTTGTGTTCAGTCACTAATTGGGCTGTCTGTATGGGTTTTTCCTCCTTGTATGTGTGGAGCACAGAGGGCCAATGAGGGCGGTGCAGACAATTTAATGCCTCCTCAGAGAGAAAAAAGGTTCAAGGACAGATCGCTCGCTCCTCATCACACTTTCTCTGTCTCCGTCCTTTGCTTCCTTCTCGCCTACCTTTATTACTGCACTTTTGTCTTTCTTCCTGTGGGATATTTAGCATTTAGTGCGCTCCATTACGAGACTCCACCCTGCCCTGCACACACACACACACACACACGCACTCATAAACTCCAATTAGTGTACAAACCAGAGATGAGGAGCAATTACGTCAGGCAGACATCCTCTAAGGCCTGCTGAATCCATTCGATGTGCACGTGTGTGTGTGTGTGTGTGTGTCTGCATCTGTGTTTATCCCCGGTTGTGTGCTGGTTTGTGTCCGTTCCAATTAGGTGCGTGTCTCCTAGCAAGCAGCCGCGCAGCTTTACCTGGCTGTAGGACACTGATGCCGAGCAGGTTGGAAGTGCGGTTGGCTACTTTGCTCCAGCTGTTGTCATAGTTCCTCCTCCACAGGTCAGCGGTGCACTGGTATTTGCCCGCCTCGCGGCGGCCCGCTCGGGTCACCGACAGCCGGAAGTTGGTGTTGGAGTGGGAGCGGTCCACCGTGGTGCGGGTGCCGAGCCCCAGCAGCTGCTCGCCCCACTGCAGCGTGCCCTCGCGCGTGAAGGTCACCAGGTCCTTGAACTCTCCCTGATCCCCGTCGACGGCTTTTGCGCCGGCCGGCATGAAGCGCCAGGTGACGGAGGTGGGCACGCGAGGGTTGTGACGGGGCTTCACCAGGCACAGGAGGTCGAAGGCGTCTCCGAAGGTGACGGACGGCGTCCGGGACGAGGCCGACACCATGAAGGACGACTCTAGATGGTGGAGGAAGAGGAGAAAGAATGTTAGGAAGTGTGAAAAAAAGGCTTTTTTCCGTTCGACTCGTGGGGAACACTTCAAACATCCGAGTGCCGCTGATTGCATGTAAGAGCAAAACACAGCGTGGGTGTGTGATTGAGTCTGTTCTTTAAAAGTTAAAGCTCAGCGAATGATGTGGGGATTCATCATCATATCCAGGAAGGAACTCTCTTTCGAGCCATCAAGAGGAACAAAGCCGCCAGCTGGAACAAATACAGAAAGTATTTACCGAAAGTGCACTTCTTCTCAACAAGCACCTTCCTCTATCATTAAGCACCTGAAGACACACATTTTTGCTTATGCACATGCTTGCATATGCATCTCCTACCGTGTGGGCTGTGTCTAGCTATGAGTTGGAGTGCTAGACAGCATGAGCACTATAACATTAATGGGTGATGCAACAAAGGAAACCCAGGGGAGAGTTTTTCCCCAAGAGCTGATGTTCAAACTATCCTCATTAAACCCAAAACGTTCAGCCAACTCCATATGGTTGTGCCAAGAAACAACGAGGGAGTCGAGAGGAAGACGCCACGGCCCTGCGGCGCCTATTTCAGGGCATTTCCATGAATGTGAATGATTGCGCTTGAGAATGAGAAATACGGTTTTACACAGACATAAACAAAAGACAGAGGGAGATGGGGAGGAGAGATATTGATGAATTCTGATATGGATTCAGCCAGATCAGATCATTCATTTGCAGATTTCTCTCTAACATTCTCACCGTCAGCCCCGTCGCTTCGTCCCTCACCCTCTCTCCGTCAATGTTTAATGTCGGTGTTCTTTCGGGAGTCAACAAACAAACATAAAGTACCTCACACTTAAACTTGGAAAACAATATTAATTCTAATAATTTTCTGGAGATTTTAATAGCTGGGGTCATATTGACCTCAAGGGTAAAATATGTTAGTAAATATAAAGGTAACAGGAGGGTTAAACATTGAATCGGGTCATATTGACCCGAAGGCGACAGGAGGGTGAAACATTGAATCGGGTCAAATTGACCCGAAGGCAACACAAGGGTTAAGTGAATCAGCTGGTAACAAGACTCTCGACCGGGCATCTTTGTCTTCCCTGTGGCAACAAAAAACACAAGGCCACCCCAAAAGAAAATCCCTCTCCCATCCCCTCCAGGTCTTGTGAGCGAGGAGTCCACAAAGGAGGAGGCTGTCATCTAAATGAAGGCACAGTGACCATATATAATATCTTTAGCTCCGGCCGATGGAGCAGCACAATCAGGAGGACAAGTCAGCGTGAAGTTCAATCTAAGGTCAGAGAGAAACTGGAGCACGCGTAAAGACGGAAGGCCAACGTCGGAGAAGAAGAGAGCGCTGAAACACACGGGGCGGAAAAAAAGGCATCTGCAAAAAAGTTGGAAGCTGAAGTGAAAACAGCGAGGAGCGAAACCCCGAGAGGAAGTAGAACACACACACTGACCGTCACACACCGGCGTGCATTTAGAAGATCCTTTGATCATTAAGCACGGAGGAGCGGGAGACGAGATGTCGAGGAGTGAAACTGAAGAGTGACTTCTTTTCCATGATTTGCATAAACGCCCCTTGTTCCTCAAACTGATGTTTCTAATGTTGCCCGAACTTAACAAATGGACACTTAAAACCCCACATCTCTTCTTTGCAGTGTGCTGCTGCAGGGAGCTAATCCTTTGGTTGTGTGTGTGTGTGTGTGTGTATTGAGCCCAGTGCTCCTGGTCTGCCAGCTTCTCACTGCTCCGCTCCAGTGACTTCCTCAGCTCGTACAGAGGATGTTCAGCTTAACTCGGGCCTGACGGAGAAGACCCGCGGACTGTGAAACACATTGCCGCTGCATTTCCATTCTCATAATTCGGGCTTATCCATATGGGGCGTGTGCAAATGTACGTGTGCATCTCTGATGTTTGTCACGGAAGCACGCTGCTCTTGACGTGCGGCAGGTGGTGTGTGTGTGTGTGTGTGCCATATTGTCTCTTTCCGCTGAGCGGTGCATGAATAAACCCTCCCACTATGTGGACTGCATGTTCTGCCGTTGGCGTTCATTAGTCTTTAGCAAATAACAAACCACAAGGCCTCACCGTGCACGGTGCGGCAACCGATTCACAATCGGGCGGCTGCCCTGGATTTTATTTGCACGAGCATATTAATGTAGAAAGGATCATTAGCTGACGGTACATTTTCTGGAGTTAAATCTGCACCTTGCATGGAAACAATACCATAGCTGGATAAACAGTATGCTCCACATTATCACAGATATTTAAACCTGCTATAAGTTCAGCAGCTGCTCGTCCTAAAAACACAGGCGCAGCAAGAACAGCCTGATTACTTATGAAGCCTGAGAACTGGTATACCTGCAGAAGGATCACGACCGGATATCCATGTCCGGATATCCGTTTTATCCATATCGTCTATTTTCTTATATAGTTGTGGACTATGTACGATTAATATATTTGATGTTTTCTATAATTATGAGGAGCACATTTAATATCTTAGCTGATGTGAATGCACTCATGTGCATCCCGTCAGTCAGGATACATATAAGAAAATTGTGTCCATGTTTATCCTTCAAGTTTACCAGATTGTTCACTCTTGAACTTGAAAAAAATGCATCCTCTATTCTAATTTGAATGATTTTTAAAAGGTTATTATTTTTCCACAGGGGGGGGGGGCTGCAGTAGCCATCGGACTATAGATGTTGAGGTTGGATAAGGTGGCACTAACTTACCAACGGTCTTGACGGTGACGGCCTTGGTGGCCAACTTCTCCCCGATCTTCTCCCAGTTTAGTTCTGGCTCGGTGCCGGTCTGCAGCCACTCGGTGGCCGTGCAGCGGTACTGGCCCTCGTCCCCAGGTAAGGCGTTGTACAGGGACAGAGAGAAGGTGTCGGCCTGCACCTTCTCCACGCGTATCTCCCCGTAGTTGGAGCGCTCTCTGTAGGAGGGACTGTGCAATACAGTGCCGCCCCGATCGAAGGAGGCCACCTCCAGGTCCGGTCCGGTCCCCTGCTTGTCTGTCCAGTGCCAGACGACAGACAGGGGCCCTGTGGTGGACTGGACGGAGCAGGTCAACTGGATCACGTCGCCCTCTAGGACCTCCGAAGAGTTGCTCGACAATGACACGGTGATGTTGCTCTCTGAGAGGGGAGACAGGAGATGGAGACATGGAGGTCAGGACACATAAACAAAAGGACATTTCAAAAAGTTTCTCAAAATCTCAGCTCCTTCTTTTCATCGAATCCCAGAGACAAGAGCCCTACTTTCTGTGTTAAAACATCAACAGGGGCAATAAAACAAATTGCTGAGCCTGTTCCTGGGAGTGGAGTATCATAGAGTCCTGCGAGAGTGCTGCACTGTGTCTGTGTGTGTGTGTGTGTGTGTGTCTGCCTGAGAGAGGACCATAGTGCGGTTTTGTAACTGGCCCCAGGCACATCAAAGTGACAGCCAGAGAGGAGGCCCTGGTGAGTTAATGTGGGTTAAGATTCTCTTTCTAAATCCTGTGTGGCTTGTTGACCGAGTCCACACGGGCACAGAAAAGATCACCGGGCCGAGCCCTCGAGAAGAGAATACAAAGTCATGACTGGCTCTTCTCCTCGGTTTTTTTTCTGCTTTATCTTGACTCTCGTCCCTTCAACGTCCATAACGCATATCATGGGTATCTGGTTGGTTTCAAAAGCTCTCCTTGCCCTGTGCTGCAGTCTGTGCTCCCCCCCCCCCCCCCCTCAAGACAAGCTCCGCTGCTTCCCTCACAGTTAGCTCTCTGTGAATATATGGAATACACTGGGTTGTTACTTCTATCACGCTCAAATGAACAAAGGGGAACGAGCATCATGATTTATTTTTCTCTTCCTTTCTTGCATTGAAACAGCTTGAGCACATTGTAGTCCATAACTCTTTTTTTTTAACACTGAGGTGTATAGAAAAGCTTGCTTGACAGTTATACAATTCTATACAATTCTCTCTCTCTCTCTCTATATATATATATATATATATATATATATATCCTATACCATTGCCTGGTCTCTGGGCAGCTTTTCTTTTCTTTAACAATTCTCTTTCCTTTCCTTCTCTTTGAATTTTCACATTTCCCGATAGCAGCTCCTTCTTCTTTGTTTTTTTTAACTGAAGAAAGCATTTCCTCTCTCGAACAGCACATCCTTCCTCTACCCTTGCACTTCTATCTGTGTGACAGAGATCCAGTGTGGCGTGTAAGCTCTCTCTCCTCTCTTATTGCAAAGGAACACTCATCCATCATCACGGATTTGTCAGAAGTGTTTACCTCCAGTTTTAACTTCGCGGTCACCTTTGCCTGCCTCTGACTCATCAACTTTAACCCCCGTCGCACCCTATGACCAACTTTAATCCAACTGGAGTGATGAAGCACATCTTTAAAGTGTGTGCGTCTGTGTGTGTGTGTGAGAGAGAGAGAAAGCAGGCATGAGAGAACAGCTTGTGCATTAAACACATGCCTGCCTGACCACTTCTGCTGTATATCACGGAAGCTCACCTCCAATAACCATGGCCATTACCCTGTGTAAACCATATAAACATCCTTTATGGGGCATTAAGGTCTGTTGTTGGGAAAAAACAAGCCCTCCTATCCAGAGAGGTTCCCGGGAGACTTCCGCAGGCTCTGGGCCATTGTTTTGGGATGATTTAGCGTTAGCGGGGGGGGGTGTGCAGAGCGGTCAGGAGAACGTGGTCGCTGGCTGCTTGAGAGGAGATACTTTCCCTGTGCTGATTATGTTTTATTATGCCGGTAGCGGCTGGCTCCACACACTGTTGCATTACTTTGAGACGAGAGGTATAGAGAGGAGAAGGAATGAAGAGGATGACCCAAACCTGTGGAGGGGCATTTTCCTGCTGCCACTGATATGAGGACAAAATCTCAGTGAAAAACATGTTAACATGACGTCTCACTGAAAATCTCCATCGATCGGCTGCAAGCCTGAACCCCGGCGGCCGGCCCTGCTCCACCCAGCTGACGAGGACCGCCCCAGCAGAAGCCATTCATTTTGCCTTGGGAACCACTTAGATGGCCCCTGGAGAGCGAGGCGCCTTTCTCTGCTTCTTTTCCCTCTCTCTCTCTCCACGCATTGATTTCATGGCTGTTAGCTCAGCCTCCTTGAGTCCAGCTAAGCCAAGGAAATGGGAACGCCGTAATGCTGCATTATCGTCCCTTAGCAATCCACTCAAACCGGAAACACATCAGGACTAAGAGGAGCATTAACCTTTCCCCCTCTTACTCTCAGTTAACAATGGCCACCTTGGAGAAAGAGCGAGGGGGGGTGGGGGGGGGGGACAGAGAGAGAAACAGAGAGCGAGGCTGGAGAGGAGCACGGCACGACTTTCCATCTGGCCGACATGAAGATAGAGCGGTTATTATGAGAAGCTCATCGTTCTTCGTGTAATTGACGACTCAGGACAGATTATTACTCACTGAGCGGCTGGACTGTAATCTGGACGTTGCGGGACCTCTTGCTGCGGTCGATGAAGTCCCCCGTGGGCGTCTTCTCCCTCTCCGTCACGCGGCAGATGTACTTCCCGGCGTCTTCGGGGCGGAGGTGCTGCAGCTTGAGCAGGTGCACGTTGGCGCTCTCTTTGCGCACCGTCATCTGTCCGGCGGCCTCGCGGGAGACGTAATCGGGGCCCAGGACCGGCACGGCACTGGGGCCCACCACGGCCACCGGTGAGCTGCTGAAGACCCACGACACCGAGAAGAAGCGCTCCGGGACGTTCTGGGCCTCGATGGTGCAGTGGAGCTCCAGCGGCTCACCGGCCGTGAAGGACCGTCGCTCCGTGTGAACCTGGATGCTGAAGTCCCGATCTGAGGGGAAAGATGGGCACGCAAAAAAGTTAGCAACTCAGAAATATAACTGATATATGAAACAAAGAAACCCCACTTTGGGATGTTGAACATCACTGCGGTTTAGTTGGATGTTGATTTAATCGAACACCACTGAATACAGTACTTGATTGTGAAGGAAGATAGATAGATATGTACTTTATTAATCCCCAAGGGGAAATTTATCGTAACAGTAGCAGCACCAATAAACTAAACACACAAGAATAAAAAATAAAATATAAAAAACAGGGATGAAAGATAAAGATGTATACAAGAAGTATACAAAGTAAAATATAAAATAAAATACCAACGTGAAAGAAAAGGAAAAGCAGCAGAATGGAGAGAGTGCAGTCACGAGGAAGATCTCTTCAATAAGATACGCGGCATGTTCGAAAACAAACTTCTCTCTGATGTTTAAAAACAAGAATGAATGCGGGCTATTGTGAAATGTCTTTTCTGGAAATCCAATATGTGGTTCACGGAGTGAGAGAGAAAGAGAGAAAGAGAGAGAGCTCACACTCCAGTACAACGTTGATCTTTCGGAGAGCTCTGCTCTCTCCCCTCCTCGGTTTCACCTTTGCAATAAAAAACACATCCAATTAAAATTCTCTTCAGCAGTCTGAAACCCTCCTCCTCCTCCTCCTCCTCCTCCTCCTCCTCCTGCAAAACCGACACAGCTAACACTGCTCGTGCTAGCTCTTCCACGTCACGCGTGTGTGGCTGTGCTCGCGCGTGTGTTCATGGCGGCGAGTTCAGCTTTATTTGCTGTATTAATTTCCCGAAAGCACGGTACGCATCAGAGACGCCCGCTTCGCCTCTCAGTGATTGGGTGGCCCCGAGCTGTAATTACAAAGACTTTAAAAACAGACTTCCTGAGAAAAACACTCATGTGGAAAAGTTCAAAGCCTGCCGTTGGTGTCAAGCTCGTTTCGGGAGGAATATAATGGTGGGAGGGAGGAAGGGATACTGTTTACACAAACGTATGAAGGCACACAGAAGAAATATTGACTTGTGAAGTGGAATATTGAGCTCAATTTAATTAAAGACAAACAGCCTCTACTGTCAATCAGAGCGGTGTAGTTGTAAGTCATTTGTGCTGAAACGATCATCAACTATTACCTATAAATAAAGTAAAATGAATGTATTACTATCCTATTATTAAATAGATACCCCCTTAATATAATTAACTAGACTAATGCATGTAATGGCACAGGAGTGGAAGGAAAGGCCCTCAGCTCGCATGCTTCACCTCTAACAAGGGCAGCCGCACATTGGATGATTGGTTTAATTGTGGAAAAAGGACAGCAGCGCTTAAAGGGCTGAGCCCCGATTTGATACGGTTTGGGTCTTACTCAGCATGGAGCTCTATTTAGGCCATTTTTACAGGAAGAGCTCAGCTTAGAGGGTGAACAGAGGAATAAAAACAGCCCCACAGTTCATGTATGTGTTAGTGTTCAGAGCCAATTATAAAGAAATAAAAACAGGAGTATTGAGTGCGAGTAGCAGAAGGACTAAGGAGGAAGTGGGTGACAGAGAGAGTCTGAGAGAGGAGGGAGAAATGCAGTGAGGAGACATGACTGCATAAAATGAGAGGTGATGTAAGAGAGAGAGGGGAGTAGAAGGGAGCGAAGGGAACAAGGAAGGAGGTGCGAGGAGAGAATAAGACGGTAAAAACCGAGAGAGACGGGTACATTAGGATTCTGCCCGTTGCTCCTCTCTTTAATGCCGGATGTGGGTTATTAGCTCGTGATGGTCTTGAGATCCACTCCATCTTTTATAGTGGGAGCATAATGGAGGGTCTGCCCCTTCTCCTCAATGTCTCTCTATGTCTGTCAAATATGCACACGGACAGGTGCAACATCAGAGACACAAGTTCAGCCTGAAGGTATGCGTCGAGTCGAGGACACGAGAATAAATCAAAATGATCCACACACACACGAGCTGGAGCACTCGCACAGCTCTGCTGCATTCTCTTTGTCGCGTAACAACGCCGTCATCCATTCTAGATCACAGAGACGACAGAGAGTGACGAAGGGCACCGAGAGGAGAGCTCTTTGTGCCTGTTGTCTCCTCCCTGAAGTCGCAGGAAGTCATCTGACAAACCCACTTCACGTCCAACTTTCCACTCTCCTTCTCCACCACCCGGCGCTATCCGGGGCACCATCACGTCGTGTCGGTCCGGAGCGGATCTGAGGCTTAATGGAGAACGATTCCACTTTGAAGTGATTTACTGGCATGAGACACTCGCCACTGCGCGCCGCCTTGCTAATTGAGCTCATGTCAAAGCGGTTTATCACCCATCTCCGTGCCCTTTTCAAGGAAGCATACAAAGAGATGCTATGTACGGGGAGCACAGAGCAGCGGGTGTGACGGCGGGTCAAGTTGGGCGGGAGGTTACGAGAACACGCGAGGAGTCATAACGTCGTCTTTGTTTCTGGCCCGTCGAGTCTCCAGGCTGACGGCTTATGAGATCATGATGCTATGAGGCCTCGTCCTGTATCAGTCGCCCCAACAAACCCTTTCTTTCTCCCTCATCCTTCCATTGTGCCCCCCGCGTTACCAAACCGAACCCTCTGTCTGCCCGCCACCCCTCGCGGCCCCTTCCTCTTCCTCCCTCAGTGGGTAAGTCCCCTTGTCCCTTCCATCAGACAATATCCTCGTTCAGAGTTGGCAACCGCACAATATCTCCCACTAATGCACTCAAGCGCAGACTAGAATGGTGTAATTGTTGGCGAGGGGTGATTATTGAAAAATACATTTTGGGCTTCTGATATCCGGGCCACTTGTTGCATCGGGGAAATTCTCTCTGCAGGAGCCACGAATCTCCTTCCTGTCAAACACCCACCGACTTACACTTGGATGTGCTTGTAATGTCGCCAATACAAAAGCGGGGAGCCTGAGGAGGTTCAGTGAAGCCCTTTTTAGGAAGCTAATGAGCTTAGTGTGAGATACTGATCAGCAATCAGAGGAAGCCGGCCCACGTGGATGTGTGTGTGTGACGTCTGTCAAAAAGGACAGGGGCGATCCAAGAGTAGAGCAGCATCTTTACCCTCCCTCTCTCTCTCTCTCTTCTCCCCTTTCCCCCCCTTCCCTCTTCCCTCTCCTCACCAGTGGGCTGAATGCGGAGCTGAGTCTTGTCGCTCTGCTTGCGGGTCATGGCAAACCAGCTGCCGTCCGTGTCCTGAATCCACTCGGCAGCCTGGCAGTAGAGCAGGCCCTGGTCCACCGGCTGCAGCTTGTGAATGGTCAGCCTGTAGGCCGTCGCGCTGGTCTTGTCCAGCCGGAGGTCGCCCGCCGCCATCCTCTGCCGGTACGGTCCGCCGGAGCGCAGCACGAAGTCCCTCGACAAGGTGACCAGCTCCTGAGGGGGCGCCGCCGCGTCCTCCGGGGACCGCAGGTACCAGCCCACGGATAAGTGGGTGTGCTGCAGGGTGGTCCGAGACACCTCGCAGGTGAGCTGTAGGGTGTCGCCCTCCACCTTGGACAGAGTCTGGGCCGGTGCCGTGACCGTCAACGAGTCGGCGATGACTGCAAAAAAGAAAGCAGAGGAGAGAAAATGAGCACTCGTTGAGGAAAGGTGGAGGCTATTTGAGAGATCAGGGCATGATGGGCGGGTTCCGCCTCCTAAAATAAACAGGTGTTCTGTTGCAAGTGCTTCAAAACCTGATTCACTCCCCAACGTGTGAACAAGATGGTTACGCTCCCGGGTTTTTGTTGCGAGCTGCCTGCCCTCCGTTCTCTCATCAAGTTCAAATTGCTGTAATAAATTCATCCAAGCTCTCCGATCCGCAATACGACCGAGAACAGAGGACGGACGTCAATCCAGATGTTTGCGAACAGTGGAGACGAGAGAGGGCGACGGCAGTGTCGCGCAGGGAGGCAACGGAGACATCACAACGTGATTGTTTCAGAACAGCAGGCTGGAAACGCACATCGACGGAAATAAACGTGTATGGCTTCAAAAGAAAAAAGGAGTTTACGGGACTATTTCTGGATACGTACCAGGCCGCCGTGTGTGAGTGTGCGTGTGTGCGGAAGAGAGACTGATAAACACAAAGGACCTCAGATGTACTGCAACCAAAAGGAAGTGTGGGTGTATGGTTGCGATTAAAAAACAATCCCAGGCTGCCGAGTGTCTCTCAGCTGTGTTGGCATGGCGGCACATGAGTGCTATCCCATTAGCCTCCTCATTGGTTGAGGCTGCCTTGTTTGCTTATGGATGGTGTAAAACATACGAGGATGAAAACACACACACACACCTTAGAAAATGAGAAGATAGAATCAGTGTTTATAATGGACAGCAGTGCTAACCTAATGTAATCTAATGTTACACCAGGTACACATTTAACCTCATATTAATGTTAATGCTTTTCTTCGTTGATCTATGCCGTGTGTTTGGTCAGGTTTCTCTTGCATGTCTGCACGTCCCTCTATCAGACAATCAATGCACGTTATTGCACTCGAGGGTTTCAAGGATATTGAACGCCTTCCATTTTTTACTATATTTGAAACTATGCATGTTTTTAAAACGTATTTAAGTATGTTTTGTACTACCGTTTAAAACTTTTTAATTTGTTTGTTTCATTATTTAAGCTTGGCGGGGATCAAATGATTTCAGCGAATATTGCTCAGGAAAGCTTTCTTGCGTTGCCATGTGGTGACGACTGTGAGCCCTTCTCAAGTGCTTTGTGTGGTTTATGCTCGGGGAGTGCTTTGTCAAGATGTTTGGCTATTCAGGCTCGGCAGGGATTGTCATTGTGGAGACTACAAACCAGCACGTTTAAGATATGGGCTGCTCTGACTAAACATCAATTCAGGGAAGAAAAAAACAAAACATTATTCCAAGAATCATGCAAAAACCAGGACATGCTACATGCATCTGTGTGTGTGTGTGTGTGCCCTTGCTTCTGGGTTTGAAGACTAGAGTTGAAGTGAGAGAGGGAGATTGCGAACAGAGAAACAGACACCTCTAATGAAACAAACGGGGGGAGGGGGAACAAAGGCAGCGAGATCAGAGTAAAGATGGAGGCGGAGGAGCGGAGAGGCTTGACACCTGGATATTGGAGTTTAACAAGACGCTCAAAGAAAGAAACTGCGCTTAAACAAAAGTGGCAGGAACAGAAAGTGTGAAATCAGGCGGGTCGGACACAGCGGCGCTCCAATGAGACGCTGCACCGCCAGACACGAGAGTCCAGACACCAATAAACCGTTTGATGCAATCTGGAATACACCGACAATGGAATACGCCCTCCAATGCACTTCTTCATTACCGTGAGTGTTTTATAAACAGTCCAGCAGCAAGGGAGGTAAACGGTCAGCGGGCAGCAACAAAGCTATTGCGCCGATATATTTGTTGGTTGCTTGTATGAAGAAATAACCAGCATGGGGCTCTTACTGTTCATATATTAGTGTTTATATACAGAACCCTATATTTAGGTTGCGCAATCAGACCCTGTTAATGTTGGCAACTGCTGGGTGATGGACCCTCAATATTATCATTAACTCGCATTCAGTGGAATTATATTGTGTGTGATGTGAGTTGGAGTTATGGTTCCACAAATGCGTTTTCAAAATAAACGTGTCCGCATAATGGGAACCAAACAGGACCGGCTCGTGAAGTTTTTACAGATATGAAGCGTTTTCTTGTTTATCATCTCTGCCATCAGAACCATGCAATCGCTTGGATGTGAGCGAGCCCCCCCCCCCCGTGTCCGTCCGAGGCTCAGCTCACATGCTGCTGCGGCAAACTGCATCGGAAATAAATAAATGATGAATAATAATAAGTAAATTGGTTCGTTGACGGACACTGTCTTGAAACACTTTGTATTGCCGGTGTTTAACTGCCTTTAACTGCCTGCTCACTCAACACTCTTAACCGGGAAGGAGCCGCGAGTGATAACACAGCTGAGTGCCACCAGTGGTACCAGAACTACCAGTACGCGCCCGTTGTCCATTCTCTGAAACTCAGACGCTGCTAAGCGGCAGACAGCTTGGTGAGTTTAAATTTGTTCTCGGCGAGATTGCAAGACGTGTCTTATATGAAGACTTTGAGCAGATGGGCTTTAAATTAGGGGAATTTTCTGACACCTTACAGACAATTAGAGGCCAGAGGTTGGCCGATTGTGGGATGTATTCATTCAGTCACACCTGAATGAATTGGCCTGCTATGTGTTGAGTCTATAAAAGCAAACTAAAACAAAAGATAGTTTTCATTCCACAAGCATAACAAAGATCAGCTTCTGCTCTTCAAGGACCCGGGGGTGCCCAGTCCTCTCACCCCGACTCTCCAGTCAACACCGAGTGAACGGCAGCCTCGCGTAGACATACTGTTACCACAACAACACACCTACGCTACAACCTGCCATTGCCATGGCAACCCTCCCACATGACGCTGAGGGTTACTATATACACCCCCCCCCCCTTCCCTCCCAAGCCCATCTTGGGAATGAACAGTGTGAAAACAACGAGCTGTTTCTTCGTATCCCTCGGCCTGCTTCCGATAATAAAATATAATACAAATATTAAACACGTTGACATTATCTCAAGCCTTCTGGGCCAATCAGATCCCCACATACAGATCCGTCTGGAGACAGAACCAGTGAGAGAGCACCGGCCAATCTCAGCATTTCAGAGGGTTAGACTAAGGTTGTAAACACACCGAGATCCTCCAATAGCCCCACCGACCTCAATCTGGGAAGGATTAACAACAGGAAGAGATGGCATTCTCTGGAACACACACACACACACAGAGAGACTCACTTGTGTCTCTTGTGAGGACATTTTATTGACTGATTATTTCTTAGCCATAACTGCTGCGTGCCTAATTGCAACCATTACAATAACCTTGAATGACTGACTGGGGATATTCCATATTCTCTTTAGTAAACAAATCTAAACAAAAAGACCAAAACCAACAATGAATTGATCCTTTTATGACAGTAAGTGCAGCTAAAACCTTAGTTGTAGTGCAAAAACTATGACAAACGCAACAATGAGCTACGGCGTTGCACTGGGTACTATACTTCTTCATCAACATGCGGATGGGCACTGTTAATTATTTTAATTTCACATTATTGCAATAAACACACACACACCTTCCAAGCTCATCTAAGTGTTATCAGTGTTACCAAAGCGAAAATACTTTGGTAACTTGGAAATTGCATTTTGTATCAGGGCAACAACAGCTAGATATTATTACAATATTTATAGATTTTAATAAATGCACTTAATTTCCCTCACTAACTCAGGCAGCACTGCCACAGTCTGTGGAGGCCTCTTCAGTGCATTGCCCACCATTTCTTTTTAAACAACTGTAAATGTGTGCGATGCAACTTAATAAGCCAGATTTAATTACCAATAAATAAATAAATGCATTTGATTTCAGGGCTTTGAGGAACATAGTCATTTTCCTCACTTGCATCATATCCGTAGAGACTGGGGTCTCGGAAGCAGTCGCGATTAAAAGCTTCCTCGCTGATAAATCAGTTAATCTTTTGCATTCCGAGATGGAGGTCCTCGCGTGTGGATGGGAAGAAAAACATGTCGGTGTTATTCCGCTTTCCTGAGTGACACAGAAGCTGTCTATCCTTTATAAATCTTTAAAACGACGCCCTTCCAGCTCTACCTCATCTGCAATGTATGCTTTGATCTCCCTTCATTCCCAATCTTCCCCAATCTCTCAGCCCTGTGAAGTGAATGCCGGTTGTCGTCCTCCGAGCTGGACTTTTAAGTCCAGTCACACAGGGATGGATGTGCAGGGGGACGCGAGGAAACCAGTACCGGGGAAAAGACGTTTTTGCAAAGCCTGATCTTAAATGTTGTGCATGCACCCAAACCTTCACCATCTCTCTGAAGTGTGTGTGCGGTTACTGAAGTTGCAGAAGCGAAAAATGAAACAGAAAAACAAATGGCAGTGTTTGTTTCTGCATCTAGTGTTTTTTTATTTTTTGAAGACTGAACAAAAACAGCAGAAAGTGCAGCTCCAGCCGGCCGACACGTCGTGCTCTGGGTTCTGGTCCCGTCAAGGAAGGAGATGATGACAGGAGGAGGAACCGGAGAGACGTACACTGCCCTCTGGATGTTACCACTGCTGTAAATGTTCTGGCTCGAAAAAGCACACGCGCTCTCCTTTCAACAACAAAAACAACACATGTATGCACCCACCCAGATGGCTTTTCATTGTGTCTGTGCATGTATATGTATATATACCTGTGCCTATTTGAAAGCCTAAGTGCTAAATGCAAATGTAAAGGCAGCTGGATTCTGGCTTCTGCTGTTGGTTTTATCGAGAGTCAGGTGGTAGCTTAGCCTCAGTTAGAAAAGTCAAATATTTGCTACTGGCTGCTGGCCAATCAGAATGAAGGAGTCAATATCAAGAGTGTAACAATATGGAGCTTTCCTCTGAAATATCATTTAATGTGTTGATGTCTGCTGGCAAATACTGCAACAAACTGTCGGCGAGGCCTTCAACAGAAACCCCTTTGAGGGCCGCTGGGCTGATCCCGCTAGCTCCACAACATGGACCAGTATGTGGACTTCCTTTGTTATACATCTTACTCCACAGCGTTAATCTGCTGTCATAACATCCTCTGCTTTGCTGGGAAGACTTTCAAATATGAGAGAGGAGGGGAGAGGTGGGTATTTCATGGGTTTGAGGTTGGGACTCTGTGCAGACCAGTGAAGCTCCTCCCCCCCTTGGGCCCGCATTCAGACAGACTTGAGCCCAGGGTACCCGGCCCAGCTGCGCTGCTGGACTGGGAGCATAGATGGGTGCCGACGTAGGGTCATCCAGCCAATAGCAGCCAGATCCTCTCTGGATCAGATTGTTATGGTCTCCGTGGAAACCTGAACAGTGAACACCACAGCAGAGTTGGGGTTTCGGTTCAGTCGGGTGGTGTCACGTTGAACCAGGAATGTTCTGAACTGTTTCCAAAAACCTTAAAAGCGCATCACTGTCGGAAATATTGAAAATTAGAACAAAGAGGACAAACTAAAATAATGTTAAAAAGCCAATGTCCAAATCAACACAAAGGTATATGGATGCATTACTTTTGCCCACCACTGCAGATGTTCAGCCACAGCCGACACGGTCACCACTTGTTGCTGCGCCATAAGTGTCTGTGTTTATGTTGCTCTGGAGCAAATGGCCATTTGGCAAAGCCAGCGGGGTAATTATTGATAATTACTCTGAAACGGAGAGAACAGCTGAGTGGAAAACAGAGTGAGTGAGGGATCTTCAGCTGCACTTCATGCACGTCCGGCCTCATCGCCAAGCAGACGTCACTCGCTGACCCGGGATGCCTGGAAGACATGTGGGCGTGTCAGAAAGCAACAGAATACAGACACGGTGCCTACACCTGTCTTCCACGTACTTATTACCCGTTATCCTGCCCATACACATCCTCCACTCCTCTGTTCCGCTCTATGTGAGAGCGGCTGGTGAGTCAGAATTAGGCATGGAGAGGTTCAATTGGGAGAGAGGAGGGGGACGTAGGAGGAAGAAGAACATGGGGAGGATGGAGAGAGAAGAAAGGGGCTAAAAAAAGCGAAGAACAAAGAAGGACGGTGCTCTTTTACTTGAGGTATCCAACAGCCCGACACACCACATATTCTTTATAATTCCTTTGCAGGAAGTGCAACAACTACCTCAGATAGATTCGAAGTGTGTTTGTAGCCAACATCTAGTGAGTGTAGCATCACTCTAAATTGATGCACACACACACACACACACACACCGAGAAGTTTCTCAGGAGACTGGAAACTCTAGCAGATCTTTAAAAAAAAACACCACGTTCAGCCAGTAATGCAAACTCCGATGAACTGAGGTCTCCAAACCATTCCCAAGAGGCTGAACTGATAACAAGGAGAGGATATGGAGTAAAACTACAAGAAAATAGGGAAGAGTAAGGATCATGCCTTGGAGCCAGAAGGAAGGAGACGCGAGGGAGCCCTTTTTAATAGTGAAGAAAGGGGTGAGTGGAAAAAGAGAAGGAGACTGGAGTTGAAGTCTGCGTTGTGGGATCTAGGTCCACAGCAGGAGGTACATTCATAATTGAACACACACATATGATCAGAGCCTGGCACCTTATTGCACATCAGATACAGAGCACCACTCCTTTCATCCGTCTCTTTCTGGGGT
Organism: Pseudoliparis swirei; assembly: GCF_029220125.1. Taxonomy (NCBI): domain Eukaryota; kingdom Metazoa; phylum Chordata; class Actinopteri; order Perciformes; family Liparidae; genus Pseudoliparis; species Pseudoliparis swirei. The sequence continues at coordinate 8,187,636 of NC_079389.1, read as the reverse complement.
TTTGAATATTTATGTAGTACAGGCAAGAAAAAGGCTTCTGTGCATTGTGTGGCTCCAGGGAAACACCTCTGTGTTGATTCAGTTGTAATCACAAAATGTTGCTTGTTAACATGACTTTCTCTTGTGAATGTGGGAGTTTGCCACCGTGTCGTTTTGAGTTGTGTCCGTTTGTTTTGTTTCTTTCCAGAAGGTTTCCATTTCCTCGAACGCTGTGGTTAGAAACCAGGTCCTGCATGTCACGGCGTAGAGAATCATCGACAGAACAACTGGTTGATAAACATTAACCCCCCGTAGTACGACTACGGTCTTTATTGTGTCGCATCAGAAATGTGGCGGATTTTCTCTTCCAAGATTCTTAACCATTCCTTAAACAAAGTGGTCCTCCGTGATGTCAGAAAGACAAAGAAAAGACGTGAAGCATGCTTCTCCTTTCTAGCCAGCAACTTGCTCGGAGGTTTTTGGTTTTGGAAAGGCCAGACGGCAGCTCCTCAAACTCTTACTCGAGCCCCCCGCGCACGCCGCTGCCCCGTGTGGAGAAAATCCAAAGCTGGACAGTTCCTGCCGAGCCTGGCGATGGTTGCTCAACTATGATTGGCCAAGGAGGGGTTAAACCAACTGCCAACTATGGATTAGTAATTTTAATCTGATTTTAATCCACTGCATGAAAATAGTTGAAATGTAATTACGGCACATGTCTGCGTGTGGAGGGCGGTGTGGACTCCCATAGAAGTATGTGTCACAGCGTTCAGTTTGCAAAGCGGTCAGATCTTGGACCTTGACCCCGCTGAGTCAGCGGCTCAGACCATTGCCACATTGCTGTGTGGCACGAGGAACGCTCACGAACAAATCCCTTTCATACAGGTCACAAAAACAACCCATACTTCCTCTTAGGTCATCAACGGTCATAGAAGGAGTCTTCATTGAAATGAATCTATTTTCTCTCCTGTTATTTTCTCTCGGCGGATAGAAGCAGCCATGCAGTGGTCAGAATCCTCTGCTTGTTAGAGGGTCAAAGCAGTTTGGATGTTGGCCTCCTGGCCTGAATATATACTTTGTCTGTGTTCCCGGTCAACTCTTATTCAATACATTTAACAAAGGTCAAAGCACATCTGTAATTTCAAGAGTCCCAACCGTGTATTTAACAAAACGGTAATAAACACTATCTCAAGGTTTTTCCTATCAATCTCATCCCCCCATAGCCTGAACCCCTTTAATCAGAGGACAACAAACCATGAATGAAAACTACATTATTTGCTTTTAAAGAGGCATGACCAGATGAACGTCTCACACTATCCCCTTCGATCAAAGAGGCCTGCACACAGTGCTCCCATCACACAGCACATCCAATCTTCAAGACATGTGGAGAGATAAAACAGAAATGAGGGAGGGATTTAGGGCAGGGGTGAGAAGATATCAGAGATCTCACAGATGCTGTTTGGAGATTTCCAGTGAGGAGATGTGAGGTCCCCTGCTAATGGAACATCAGTCTGAGTGTGTGTGTGTGTGTGTGTGTGTCCTGTGCTATAACACAGAGGTCACATTGACTGAAAGGAAAAGGGCCTCTTCATTTAATAAAGGGGGTCTCTGAAGCATTCTTCCTTGTCTCCTTACATTCTTCAGACTCTGTCTGTCCCCCCCCCCCCCGATCTAGGCCCCCACATTATGCGGTGAGTTAATATTTTTTTTGCTCGTCAGCACCCAATTAACACTTATTCTGTTTTTCTCGGCATCCTTCCTCCTCCAGCCCGTCTTCTTCGCAGCCGTCTCAGAACACGGTCTGGCACGTTCTACGGAGCGCTGATCACTCTCGGAGCAGCTCGTACTCTCCACGTCAGCCAGACAATGACCTCGATGAGAGTTGTAGTTGCTATTTTTTTATTTTTTATCCAAGGGGGTCACACAAACTAGTAAAAGGAGCAACATCTGCTCTGCGCATGAGAGGGAGAGAGAAACCGAGCCAGGCCCCTGTGGCTGTTACAGCTCATTATACCTAGAGTTAGAATGAGCGGCACATCAAAATTGGGCACTCTCTTTCTCTCTCGCAGTCTCTCACCCACCCAAACACCCAAACACACACAGATAGTCACGCTTGAGGGGACAGCTGCTCTCTGACAGACACACAAACACACACATACGTATACAAACTAACACACACACAAACTAACACGAACACACACACACTGCCAGGTACTCCCTTCTGCTAACCCAAACATTTCCTCCAGACTCAGCTGTACTGGGTCACTGAATCATACCCAGTCCTGAGGGGTGTGCTGCTTATTAACATAATGTTTGTAGAATAACACACCCAGGGTTAATAATAAAAAAAGAACTTTACTGGCACAGGGTGTTTACCATGTGCTGAGCGGCAAAATACATGATTAAAAAAACTAATACTTTGAACACTAAAAAGCATTAGCGGTATAATGTATGATAAGAGATGAATATAACAATATGCAAATGAATATATAGTAATACATAGAAAGCACTTTTCAATTCTCTCTCAAGTTTCCTATGCGTTTCTCACTGGATGGAGCCCGCGGAGAGGGAAAGGTACGACAACAAAAAGGGTGAAAGTGGGAGAAGAAGGTCGCAAGACAGATGGACAGCGAGCGAAGGCGTGTGCTTTGTTATTGCAGCAGGACGATGGCGACGCCGAGGTAAGAGGCTGAATGTTGCGATAACAAACAGATCTGTGTGAGAAGACGCTTTCAAATATGAGACGCTGTTTACACTAAAGGCAGAGGAGGAGGATTGAAAACTAACTAAGACGCACATGAACCCACACACACACACAATACGACACAACCTCTCAATGAGGCCCGGGCAGGAAACAAGCCTGAGTGTGTGTGAGTGTGTGTGTGTGTGTGTGTGTGTGTGTGTGGTGAAGATGGAGAGTAAGCGGGAGATTATAAGGCGACGCGTGAGAGGAGGGGTCGTCTGAAGAGAGGTGGGACTATGAAAGACAAATCTTCCGAAGAGCATTTGAGAAGAGCGGTGTGCAAAGCCATCGTCGACTGAAATCCTTTACAGCGTCAAAGATGTACTCATCATTCTTAAACACATGACATCTCCATGCCCACCCCTTCCTCTCTCCCCTTCCTCTTCCTACGTTTCTCTTCTCATCTTCACCAGCTTCAGACCCGCCGCCTTCCCCAGCATTTCATCTGCCGTGCGCTTTTCTTCAGTGTTTCCCATCTTCCGCCTGCTCGTCTATCCAAATGACATAATATTACCGCAAACACATACAGATGCCAGCCCTGTGTGTGTGTGTGTGTGTGTGTCTTCTCCATCGCTGTCGTCCTGGAGGTTGTTCACACATGTGCAGGGTTTTGCTCCGTCTGCCAACATCAGCACAAACACACACCCCACAGTCATTACCACACACACACATGTAATAACACGTCTACCTACTTTACAAAAAGACACACAGACGCACCAAGTGCAATGATTCACACACACACACACCTTCCCACTTTAAATGTCATTCATCAAGTATATTATGCTTCTAATAATACTGGTGGTAGTGGATTAAAACTAATAAGCTCCATCCCTCTGCTGCATTTACCGTTTCTCCCCCTCTTTTTTCCTCTTGATACCCCTAACAGGAGCTCCCACCATCTCTCTTCATCCCTCCATCCGTCGCCCCAGCCGCAGATGGTAAAGCATGGTGACCAATTAAAGACTTCCCTGAGGATAGAACCAGTTATAGCCCCAGCCATCTGACCATCTCTGTGTGTGTGTGTGTGTGTGTGTGTGTGTGTGTGTGTGTGTGTGTGTCCAAGTAAACCTCCCAAAATATATCACAGTGTTTGAATCGGCACACAAAGACTTGTCTTCCTGCCAGTTCCACATGGCTTCTCTCCTCAAAAATATACAATGGCTTATGAGTTGAGGAACACAGTCGTATATAAAAGCCCTTTGTGTTGTGCATAAACACACAATGACAAGCTCTCGAGTATCACTTCGGAAGGGCTCCTTGCCAGGCTCGGGTGGAGCAGAGTGTGGGAGCTGGCCAGAGGTGCAGGGTATTAGTAGGTGTGTCTGTGTGTGCTATGTCGGTGTATGACAAACAGTGTCTTTGAGGGGAGGAACAACAATATGCAGATTGTAGCTAAGGGAGGTGGGCAGCACCAATCACCAGGCACCCATCCAGCAGGGCAGCAGATGAGGGAGCAACTGTCTGTCTGAGCTGCCAGCACAGAGGGGAATTAGGCATATGCCAGCCCCCCTTTCTCACACACACACACACACACACACACACACACACACACACACACACACACACACACACACAGCAAAAAGTCCTTGCTGAAGCTTTTCGATCTCTGTGAGTGTGTTTGTCGATGCCGGCGTGTCTCTGAGATGGCGCTTGTGGGTCATCAGCTCGCTTGCCTTGTCGCCACTTCACCAACATGAGTTGCTCCTCCCAGGCTTCTCCACGTTTACTTTTCACTTCAACACCCAACACTTGAACACAGCCTGCGGCTGGCTCCGCAGCCCACACTCGAATCCATTACAGCAGATGTTTTTAACCAAACCTCTGTTTTCCATTCCCAAATAATGAGGCCGTGATTAGCGCGCTAATGAGGTGGGTGCGATGCTCATCTTTCCACCCAGTACCAGCGGTCCTCTCTGACAGGCCCAAAGGACGGGGACTTCTTGTCAGAGTAACTCCACGGATGTCAGGCGGAAACGCATTGTTGCCCTGAAAGGGATAAAAAGGTGTGGCTGCTGAACCTCTGACCACACCCGTGATCATCGCTTGTGGCGGGTAAACAATAAACCAAAAGCATCATTAATACTTATTTCTCTATGACTTGTGGCTGAATCTACATTTTAAAAGCGCTGGAATGTCCCTCCTTAAACCAAAGAAGCTGGACAGAGATCATCTAAAAAAAATGTACTGCGGCATTTTCACAATGTGGTGGTGTTTGATGATCAGCCTGTAGATATTTAACACTGTACCTGCCGCCTCATACGCTGTTTGATCGGGTTTACCAGCCGGTGCCACTATGCAACAACTGGCATGCTGGCAAAGCCCAATGGAATGCAGCTCATGTGCTCGTGACCTACGCCGGCTGTGGTGCACCAACAGCTTCATCAATGCCAACCACTCGTTGGCATTGATGAAGCTGCCTGTGTGCAGTTTCTCTTTAACGATGCCAATTATCTCCACGGACCAGCTCCAGAGTGCGCATGTGTGCTTGTTAGCATCTGCAACTGAGTACCAATATCTGTACATCTCTGTGACTGTGTGTCAATGGATTATAATGCCTGGAGTGTGTGTTGTTGTGTCTGTGCAGAGGGGGGGTACCTTCAGTCCCCCCCGGTCTCAGATACGGCAGCCGACATCAAACAAAGCAGCCGTGCGAGAACTGGACCACACTCAAAAAGCACATGAGCGCTGGAGGCCATCATACCGCAAGCGCCACTCTTTACTGGCACACATTTTAACGACGGGAACTCAGACACTCGTCAGCAGCACATTCATTCACATCCATATTCATGTCGAATTCATATTCAAGCTGTGGCTGTGTTCGGCTAATCTCACAAAGAAGAGACAGCGGGCCCCCTGAGGGTTAGCGCTTAGCTAAGCTAATCAAATCAACCGGAGGAACAGTGGCACATCTTTAGTTCATTATATACACATTAACACACATATACCAACACACACATTCGTGAGCACATTCAATCCCTCCTCATTAGCATCGCTTTATAGTGTGGGCGATGAGCTAAATGCAGACCATCTCCGACATCATTTAGATTTTCAAAAGGGTAACCACCAAAATGTGCCAGGCGGCACTTGACAGCGAGTCTGTTTGCTCCAAAAACATTCACATTTATGTTTAACGGCAAGCTGGAGTTAGAAAACCTCGCACAACCTGAACAGCAGTGGATTTTCTGCTTCCACGTCACACTTGTGAGGTCCATTCTCTTTTTAAAGGAAGATGGATGTTGCTGTGACTAAATTGTGGGTTTGAGAGAGAGAGAGAGAGAGAGAGAGAGAGAGAGAGAGAGAGAGCCGCGTAGATTCTGCAGTTGTAGGTTTTTCACAGGTCCTGTGAGAACCTGAAGCTTCATCACCACGGCCATCTTTGAGTCTGACAATATACAGTGGGTACGGAAAGTATTCAGACCCCTTTAAATTGTTCACTCTTTGTTTCATTGCTGGGTCTGAATACTTATGATCATGTGATATTTCAGTTTTTCTTTTTTAATAAATGTGCAAACAATTCTACATTTCTCTTTTTCGTCAAGGTGGGGTGCTGAGTGAACATTAATGAGAAATAAAATGAACATTTTTTTATTTTAGCAAATGGCTGCAATGAAACAAAGAGTGAACAATTCAAAGGGGTCTGAATACTTTCCGTACCCGCTGTATCCTGTTAAAAGTGGCCAACATTTGAGCACAGCCTGTGTGAGGCTCTACCATTTTAAACTCGGGACACTTAGCCCAAAGCCACCCTGGTTGTCCCCAAACACACGTACATATAATATAGTAGCCTACAGCTTTCCCTACAGGACTACACATATCACGGCGTCTGCTCGACCCGACTCAACAGCACTGTTTTATTCACCCAACGGTATCTTCTGCTCAGCAGCTGTATAGTCTGCAGTGATCTGCTGGGTTTTTAAAGCGGCAGTGGAACGCGCGCCTTCTGATGGGAGCGCTGCAGCGCCGTCTCTCTCAGACTCAATTATACTGTACGTGCGACATCTGTCCTGACTGGCGGCTCGCTACTCTGTGTTTGTGTTTCCGTGCGTGTGCGTCTCTGTGTGGTGGGTGCAAGTGGCAGTCATGTTATTGAGCAGGAGGCCCTGCCCGCTAAAGGAGATGAGATGTGCGAAGGAAATGGCAAGCCAGACATAGAGGTACAATTTCTTTCCGTTCGGAGGACTGCTTGGTCGGCAGCTTGTGCGCTTACACACATGTGCACACATACACACAAAGCCAGAGAATGTAATGGAATAGTAAATTAAACTGAGAGGTGATGGTAAGGCCAGAGAGGGGGGGGGGAGCTGGAGTGCCACTGCAAGGAAGATAAAATGCTCCAGTCACACACACACACACACCTCTGGTCCAAAGCAATGCCAACGGACACAGAGATACAACTCCTCTCGTCTCTTCGTCTACTCTTTATCTCGTTAATTTTCCCTCAGTAAATCTCGCTGTGTCTTTCTTTGTCAACGCAAAGCTTCAGCCATGTGTTCTCCTGCTTTCGCAGAGATCCTCCACATCCTCCTTCCTCCTGTCTTTATTCAATCACCGATTCCCCAATCTGATACCCGCATTGCCCACGTGCCTTTCTCCCGTGATGAAGCTCAAACAGCAGCTGTATCGACAAACCCATATACCTGCATGATCGATGCCAGCTGGGGGCCCAAAGCGGTGGACCGGACGGAATCGACTCCGGAGCTACGGATTGATGCCGGATTCGGACGATGGCGGAAGAGCGAAGAAGAGGGTCCCGACGTCGCCCCGTGTACAAGATGGAACGCAAGATGGCATCGCCACATTCGGGCTATCTCAATAAGGGAAGTAGAGGAGTGCAACTGCCTCCCTCGAGAAAAGAAAGGCAGGGGAGAGATACAAATCATACACACATACACACTCACACACCCACACACAATGCTGCGCTCAGCAGAAGCATCATTTCGCCTATCTTACTCTGTATGTATGTTTAGCTCAACTATACGAAGAGAAAACACTCACTCCAAACCACATTGTGACCTTGGGCAGGTGTTGCTTCACACAGTTTCATCAAATGAACGGATTTTCCCCTTTTCCGCTAAAGATCACATTCACGGTATGCCATAATAAATGTAATGGGACTGAAAAGTGTGACTGCAGGAATGTGGTATTTTGCCGCGGTTTGTTCTGAAAATATCTCCTTCTTCCTTAATTGAAATTCCGAGTTCTCATCTCTAGTCCGTCCCTGCTGTCTCTTTAGTTTGTGCTGGGTAATTGCATTTCCAACGTGCATGTCCGTTTGTAACTGCATTAACCTTAGAAGTCACATCAGGCAGACACTGTTTAAGACACAACCCGCTGTTGCGCCAGATGTATTGTGGGTAATGCCTCGGGGAGGTGTAACCAATCACATTGGAGTCGAGAGGAAGAGCTCATCTTTTATTGGTCACGCGCGCTCCATTCAGCATGGCTCCACTAGTCATTACCTTCGCATTGAAAATGCCGGAAGGTTATGTTTTGATCGCCGTGTATTTATTTATTTATTTGTATGCGTGTTATTCGCAAAACTCAAAAAGTATTGAACCGAATCGCATGAAATTTGGTGGGATGATTGTTTATTATCCGGGGACCAGTTGATTAGATTTTGGGATCGATCGGGTCAAAGGTCATGAACAGGTCAAAATCTTTCGCACAACTCAAAAAGTATTGAACCGAATCGCATGAAATTTGGTGGGATGATTGTTTATTATCCGGGGACCAGTTGACTAGATTTCGGGATCGATCGGGTCAAAGGTCAAGGTCAAAGGTCATGAACAGGTCAAAATGTTCTTGAATCGCATGAAATTTGGTGGGATGATTGGTTATTATGCGGGGACCATTTGATTAGATTTTGGGATCAATCGGGTCAAAGGTCAAGGTCAAGGTCAAACTCTTTTTTTACCATAGCACGATACATTTTTGTCCAATTGGCATGCAACTAATGCCAAAATGTTCATAATTCAATGCCCAATCTTGTGATATGCGAAGGTATGCGCTCTACCGAGTGCCCATTCTAGTTTCCAATACAATCGCTACTGTCCTCATTCCCTTCTCTTTCTCACTATCCTCATATCTGTCTTTTTTTCACCGCCATTCTTCCTTTTCTTTTCTTCAAAACCACTCGCTACCAAACCTAATTTTTTTTTCCAGTGCCACACATACTTACTTTTTCCTGTCCGGTGACAGTGAATAAAAGAAAGAAACAAGAAGATTTCAGTTTGAAAATTCAGAAAGGCTTTCGTTCCCCCGGCTCTCTTACTGCATTACTACGGGACTGAGGATGGATGACTGCTGCCAAATGGGGAGGCTAGAATCTGTATATCTGCCAGCATGGTGACTCCTATGATGCTTTCTAGGACAGTAAGGGTGTATATGTGTGGTAGCTTCAGAAGTAGGAGCAGTGTGGGGCTTGTTGTTCAGCTGGCTGCTGGACACACAGGCTGGTGCGTAGGATAAGGACGACCACGATGACAGCCTCAGGCTGTTGTCCTTTTCTTCTACAATCTGATGTGTAGGAGGAAGACAAAAACCTGTGCACACAACATAGACATGAGCAAACAAGCACACAGAAACACACACACTCAAATACGACAGGCTGAGCTTGGTCAATCTTTAAGATCAGAGTATGGAGCGATGCACAGAGAAACCACACAAGATTTTTGGTCTCAAACTGCTTCCCAACGCCCAGGTTAAATACATGCCGGGTGCAACACTTTACTGCAACTTGTGCAGTAAACAGACACACAGTGAAAGGGTATGGGAAATAATGCATTCTGATAATGCCCTTCACGAAGAGGGACACTCTGCTCCCTGTGGGTCACGCAGCCATTACATTACATGACATTCGATGTCAATTAGCTGACGCTTTTACCCAAAGTGACTTGCAATAAGTGCATTCAACCATGACAACAAACTCGGAACGACAAGAGTCATCAAAGTAACGTTTCTTCTGGAAAGCCAAACGACAAAAATGCCATAAGTCAGCCAGACTGTGGCGCTGGTGTGTTATCTCTTACCACTGTGTACTGTAGCCTCATTCAAAAACACCGAGTGGGTGGGTGGAGCGGGGGTGTGGTTCAGGGAACGGGGACCAGGTCTCATCGCCCTCAACTGGTGGTTGATTGTTAATCAACCCCAGCTGGGGCTAACCTGTGTGTGTGTGTGTGTGTGTGTGTGTGTGTGTGTGTCTTTCCCCATGAAGGAGCAGTAGGGACTGAGGAGCGAGTGTAGAGCAGAGGCCCAGTCTGCAGTGGAATAAAAGATAGGACCAAATATCATCCCGGTGTGCTCAACCTTTGGTGCTTGGGGGGGAGAAACCTCCAGGTGACAGCCACGAGCCTGTTACAGTGCCAAAACGAGGCATTTGAATGGCATTCCTTCATTAAGATGAACACTTCGAGTGCGGTTTACTCTCCTCGGTTTTTCAATAATCTCGTGAGGCAGTGCAAACATGGAAGGATGTGGAGCGATGTATGTTTAGTGATGTGTGCCTGACTTGGAGCCACTCTCGAAAAGGTCCGTGGCAAAGTCGGGCTGCGCAGGCGAGAGGTTTTCAGAGGGCGCTTTGTGCCAACAGTCAAAATGAAGTCGTGTTTTTTTGACACTTGATAAATATAGGTTGAACAGTCACTTTACTTAATAAACTGTGTTTGGTCTCCAACACACTCCTGAGGCAAATATCTGGCACTTTAGCGATTGAATGCTCCACTCTGACTGCTGTGTGGTGGCGAGACGGCTGCCTGCAGCTGATGGAAAACAACGTGGAGACCAGTGGGGCTGAACCAAAAACGACTTCAGCTGTGAAGCCATCAACTTTAATACGTGATGAATGGCTTTAGAGCTGACGTCTGGGTTTTTCTTCACTCCCAGATTTTACACACAGATTCATTTGGGATTTAAAATGATTGGTTAGAGACGTTTCAAGACCGTGAGCCAATTTAGATAATTTACAGGCATCCTTATGGAATCACTCCGTCATTACACCGGTAAAATAACACTGGAAATGTCAAATCTAACCTTTTCTGCATTCGCAAATAATGATGTTCCTGCATCTCTGTGTCACCCTCTGATTTAGTGGCTATAATCCAGTATTTGTGTCATGATGGCCAATGACTCTTCTCACTTGGCAATAATACAGCACTGCCTATAGGCAGTGTTGGCACTTGAGGGGCAGAGGTGCATTTTCATTTGAATAAAACAAGTTTAGCATAGCGGCTGATTCCATTTGACAGACGGAACATGTGAAAACACAGCGTCGCCGGTCTCCTCCTCAGGCACCAGCTATTACGTTACACAATAATGATCCTCCTCTGCCATTTGTACAGAACGCTTCCAAAGGAAGAAAGAAACACATCCCTGTGAGTAAGCCTTAATGTGGCGCTCAGGACACAGATTACTGTGTGGCCTTCTATGCCTACAATTAACCCAACTGCACACCACCGGTCACACACACACACACACACACACAGTGACGCACACAGACAATTCTGGCTGCCCTTCTATCTCATAGCCTTCCTCCCACATGGACCCCACAATACCCCCCTGCTTATGGTTGTTCTTTGACATCACCCTTGACACACACATTCTCAAAGGCAGCATCAGCAAAGGGTTTTTTTTCATTCTATATATATACACATATATATATAATATTTATACATATATATATATATGTGTATATATAAATGTATATATTCACATATATACACATATATGTGTATATATAAACGTATATATATTTATATACATATATATATACACATATACACACACATATACATATACTGTACGTACATACATACACACAACACAGCAAGAGCAAATTGGAAAAAGAGGGCAGGGCTGATAAATGGTAGACAGGCATATAGATGACAGAATGAAAGACAGTGGAACGAGGAAGAGGGTTAGGAGGGGGAGGGGAGAAAGGACACGGTATCATTGTTTGCCCACCACGATGCAAGGAGGCGTGTAGCTGCCGGGGGTTCACAAAGGGACTCAAGTGAAGAGAAGAGGGGAGAGACCCTACCGCGAGCCCCTGACCACTGAAAGTGGGTTAAGAGGTTAGAGACACAGAAAGGCTCCGATAACAGTCCCTCAACACCTCCGCTCACACGCATTTCTATAAATACGGCGTGCTATCAGCAGCACTGTTTAACAGAGCCCTGCCCCACATTCAGATCATACCGCCAATCCTAGAAAATGCAACGCCTGAGGGTCCTGATAATAACACGCGTTCAGTGAAAAGCAGAGCGCACCGTCGCTTTTAAACTGCAGCCTGACCAGTCGCAGACCCAAAAGTTAGCATTGCAATATCGGTAATTCTCCGTTTGCAGTGACACTCACCGAGTGGCTTCAATATGAAATAAATAACTTATAAGAATTTCCCCCCCAACAAGCATTTGGTTTGAACTTTGACCCTGTGAGCAAGGTCAGCCATGAAGGGAATGGATTCTCTATCTATGACAGCTGTGTCTTCAGTGCTGCCGGCCTGTTGGGTGGATCTGTATATATATATATATATATATATAAATATGAGAGAGAGAGAGAAGGAGAAGAAGACGGAAACGAATGCCGTTTGAAACAGTCACACATCACGCCAACCCACCGGATGCGTTACTGAAACAGCTCCGGGCAATGAAAGAATTCAGGAGGTGTGGGAAGGAGGTATGTGAGTTTGTGTGAGTGTGTGTGTGTGTGTGTGTGTGTGAGGGAGATATGAGAGAGATAGGTTTTTTCCCGGGGCAGAACAGAGGAGGTGGGACGTTGTGTTCAAATGTGCAACAACACGTCCTCTCATCACACTCCTTCAAACGAGTGCACAGATCGCAGCTCGGGGGTCCTGTTCATCGATTCCTACGTGCGACCGTCGCTGATCTAATCGTGACGCGACGAATGCCACGCGGACACCTGCACATCTCGAACAGGTCACCGCATTCAAGTTCACAGCACACAGGCGCCACACTTTCACGGGCCCTAAAGGTCCCAAGCAGAACATTTTAGTGGAAATTTGTTTTGAATATGCAACATTAAAATGGCACAACGTGTCTTAAAAAGACTCAAGCTAGGCCCTGCATGTTTACTTAAAAGGTGCTAAATAGGAGATTGAGAGCATTTTCCATTGTCTCCTAACGCCGGTGAACAGCACGAACAGTGCTACCTGAGGGGGGATCGGTCCAGTTGGCCTTATCAGCTGGAACCGCCGCATGGGAGAAGTGCAGCGCGGCGGCGGCAATGAGCTCACCAGGCATGCCCGCTTACATGCACAAACACTCACTAAACGCACACACGGCCAGTCAACGAAGCAAGGAGGAGACATACGACTCAGATGTGTGACTTCATCCTCTGCACAGGAAGGCATCCCTCCACTCGGTCTGTACAGAGATAATAGCCGTTTGCTGCTATATTGCTGCTCTGGAACCCGTATATTGCACCTTTGTCTGGGAGGGGCGGGAACTTCTCCTCCTTTCGTATACCTAAATAAATGTGTTTGGCAAATTGCCACAAACTTACGGACACGCCGCACTCGTGTTGGCTTTGTGTCCAACGCCTTGATCAGACACACCACAGGATATGTGATGGCAGGGGATTCATCTGTATGTTGACAGTGTGTGTGTGTGCTCCGAGACTCACCAGTGAGGTTGGTGCGTGCGCTGTAGGATCCCAGGTACCGCCCGTCTGTGTTGGGCGTGTAACACTCAAACAGACCCTGGTCCTTGGCCTCGACTTTGGTGATGTGGAGCACCGCCGAGTCGCCGCTCAGCCTCTCCACGTAGATCTCTTCGCTATTGGCCCTCTGTGCGTACACGGCGTAGGCGTAGTTTGTCTGAGTTGTGCTCACGATGCGAATCTCCCGGTCCGATGCCGACGGCAGGTACATGGACCACTCAAAGTCCTGCTCCACCCCTTCTTTGAAGCCACTCACGTTGCACATGATGGTCACATGAGAGCCCTCGGTCCGGACCAGCGGTCCACTTTGCACAGTTACGACTCTCTGAGCCACGGCAACACCGGCTACAGAGTGATGGGAGAGAAAGAGGGAAGAGAGACGGGGTGAGGGCCGGGGAAAGAGGGAAGAGAGAACATGGGTTACAAAACTTTCGTTTCAATATTTAGCGTTGCATTGTAGTTTACGCAGCGCCTCACATCCCCCAGGAAATACAGAAATAGCGTGACATGTGCAGCGAAGCGTTGTGCCGAGTGCTTCCTGGGGGTGAGGTGTGCGCCGCTAACTTCTCGAAACATTCACAGGAACTCCTTTTAACAGCTGCCATCCAGTCACGCCCACTGCTATTACACACACTCTGTCACCGTAACCCTTCAGCACACGGACAACACTGCAGCTAGAATCCCAGCGGAGGCGAGAGGCGGCCATCTGGGAGGGGGCAGAGTGGTCAGCGCGAGCCGCTACAACACAAGTCGGGCGTGGAAATGTGTGGAGCTGCGTAGAGCATCGGTATTACTGAAGTGAACCAGAAACAACGTTTTGTCTTGCGCATTCATAATTACCTTCGCATAGAAAATGCCGGAAGGTTATGTTTTGATCGCTGTGTATTTATTTATTTGTATGCGTGTTATTCGCAGAACTCAAAAAGTATTGAACCGAATCGCATGGAATTTGGTGTGATGATTGGTTATTATCCGGGGACCAGTTGATTAGATTTTGGGATCAATCGGGTCAAAGGTCAAGGTCAAAGGTCATGAACAGGTCAAATCTTCTTGAATGGCATGACATTTGGTGGGATGATTGGTTATTATCCGGGGACCATTTGATTAGATTTGGGGATCAATCGGGTCAAAGGTCAAGGTCATGGAAAGGTCAACCATTTTTTTTTACCATAGCACGATACATTTGTGTCCAATTGGCATGCAACTAATGCCAAAATGTTCATAATTCAATGCCCAATCTTGTGATATGCGAAGGTATGCGCTCTACCGAGTGCCCATTCTAGTTACTCATATTTCAATATATATCAGTGTCTGGATAAATGGCCGCTGTAATGCTACAAGGCATTTCTGTAGGGAAATGCCCAAAAAATGCCTGTTTGTTTGAAAGCATGAGGAAAAATGTTTGTTATTTTTAATTAAATGTACAAAGGGGATGTACTTTGTTTTCCCTGACAGCCAAATTAAATGCCAGTAGGTGCAGTTCAAACACAGAGTCACGCTGTACTGCCAGAAGTCAAAGCTGCAACTTGCTAATTGTAATGTGTTGTTCTCATCCAGAAAAAAAACTAAAGGTTTCATGAGTGGAGTGAAGTATGAGCCGTATAGCGAGCACTGTAGCTATCGGAGAACTGACTTCAGCGTTAACCCCCGTCGAGAAGACTAACTTCTACTTTTCTGTACGTTGCTTTGTAGCCTATATTTAGGTAGGAAGCATATGCAAGTCTTGCCTCAACCCCTTGCATTGACAGAGACACACACACACAGCATTCACCATTCAGGGAACAACTACAAACATCCCTCTCATTGGGGCCGGAGACAACAGAGCACTTACACATACACCCCCAAATCCAGACAGAGTACGCCGTTTCCTGTTTGCACCAGCAACTAGGGATTGCAGCTGTGTTTGTGTGTGTGAGTGTGTGTGAGAGTGAGAAAGTCTCTAGGATGCTGTGTGTGTGTGTGGGACCAAAACTTGGCATTAATATTTCACCAGAAAAAACTTTTCCCCTCACACTTCCACAACATCCCCACCTTTCATTCACGGTCATTAATGGGAGTACGTCCTTTTTCACGAGCGTGCATGACTGTGTGTCCGTCGATCAGCCGTCTCTCACTTCCCTTCCTGCACTCGGAGCTTCGTGTCTTTTGTTTATTGATTGCTTGGTTTTCTTAAACCACACACTACTCACTAGCGGTTAGAATCTTTACAAATATACGTCTAAAGTACCCGGCGTGTGGCCTCAATTGGATGGGATTTTAATTCGGTCCCAGTGGCATCCCAAAGTGAAAACCCATTACAGTTATCATTCCTTATGGCTTGATTTCTCCGAAAGGACCCCCAAAGATAACCAGGGTATGAATCATTAATCTCTACTCATTAATGTTTCAACTTTAAAATGTTAACCTTGTTCTCAAAGAAAAAGGGAACAAGTTAAAAAGTTGTCTGCCTCCAAGCTACAGCAGGAACATCAAAATATATTATAGTTTCGGTAGAAATGAAATTAACAAATGTGAAGTATTAAACATCAGATGAGCCTCTGGGGACCGGGGGCTACATTTCTGGGGTTCCGGTGTCGCCGGCGGATAAAAAGACTCGCACTTCCTTTTTGTGTGTGCGCTGCTCATTGTTTCCAGTCCGATTTTTTTTTTTAAGCAAGAGGAGGCCTTGTGCAAATGTCACAGAGCGAAGATGGTAGCTTCCAGGATTTTTCTGATGAATTAACGTACAAAGATAAGATGGAAGTACGTTTAGAATAGCCTTATAAATAAGGACATGCCCATGATTTCTTCTACGGATTGGCAATGCAGTCCAACCAACTAGGGATGGGTATCGTTTGGGTTTTTTCCGATACCGGTGCTAAACCGGTACTTTTAAAATGATACCGGTGCCTAAACGGTGCCTGAACCGATATTTTTTTTTTTAAACGCACAATGAGGACATTAAAAACCTCTTTGGCCATATTCCCTGTAGAAGCCGTTATCATGGAGCACTGACAAACAACAGATATGTATTTAATCATAACGCGTTAACGCGTTATTTTTCACAGCACTAAAATATATATATATATATGGTTCTTTGAAATAAGTTTTTTTGAGAAATCATAGGTTAGGGCACTTATAAGCTAGATAGCTTCAGCCTCGACCCTTTCGGTCAGCCACTTTCTTCTTTTGTTGAATTCTGATTGTTGTATATTTTGCTGATCGAAATAAACTAAACTAAAATAAAATAAAATAAACTAAACTAAGGGGTAAAAGGGCCCCATTTGTGAATCCCACAGAACCAAACCCACCCCGGGATGGGGTGTAGGAGTAATTACACGAGGTGATTCTCGCCAAACCGTCCCACCCCGTTGGGGAGGTCGGCGATTCATAATCAGACTCGCCTATGAATCGCTCCTCCCGTGTAGGCGATTCTGAACCGCCTATCGCCCACCGCTCCTGTGAGATTCACAAATCCCTGCTGCTTTGCTGGAAATCACTTCTACTTACAGACTCTGGTTCGGGGCTCCGTGACGTCACTAGCACCAAAGTGCTTAGATGTCACGTGACAATGTTTCCATGGTGACGGACAAGGTCGCGGAGATCGAAGGCACTGCGCGGATGTGTCGGCGTGTACGTGCTGATCTGGAGTCAGTTTGGTAGGATTTGGGTATAAATAAATTATTTCATTTAAAATATGGATTTTTATTTAAAGATATTCATGTAATTTGCATGCAAAATAGGTCTACCTGAACCAGCGGACAAAAAATTCAACCCGCGGCAACACTTCAAAAGTAGCCCAATTCCGCGGGAAAACCGCGGACCTGGCAACACTGCACACGGCGCAGCCTCCGCTGTCAAAGTTAAATATGAGAGGCTCGTAACCTGCTGACAGGGCGGAGTCACCAGAGAAGTTCACAACAATAGTTTTTTTCAATTTTAATCGGCTCAGGCACCGGAAAGAAGCACCGAAATGTGCGTTGCGTTTCGGTCCGGGTAATACCGGTTGTATTGGAACCGGTACCATATTGGCACCGGGTTTCGGTACCCAACCCTACAACCAACCCTTGCATACAGGGAACAATGGTGAATAAGAGCCTGAAGATTAGTTATGCACCTCAATGCTCCATGGTAGACAGTACCTAAGGAGTGAGGACATGGAGAGGATGCATGCATATATAAGACATCACCATAATCAATCACAGGCATAAAGGAGCAGCAACACGTCTACAGCGATTAACAACTTGAGCTGTGAGACCGGAGTCAAAACGCGATGAGTCACGAGTCACGACAACTCGGACTACCAACTGAAACCAGATCAATACAAACATCTTGTCCCGTCGCCTATAAAATATGCGCAACGATATTAAACCTTCTGTAATGTCACAAATATGTCCCTATAGGAATATTATAGAGATTCACATGGGGCTTGGCATTCTAAACCCAGCAAACCACTTCTCCTCATGTACCCTTTCATAATTCTTTAATATAATGTCTCGCTTGCACACTGCTTATATTTTTGATGCAGTCCTGCTGAATAAAATAAGACCTCCCCTTATTCTCTCATACAATAAACATAATAACATCATTTCTAGCACATAACAACACGTACTGCTGTACCACACCGGTGTAAAAACTGAGATTGACAGATGGTCTGCCGTGAAGTGCTGACTGAATCTTGCTGAGCATACTATGGGATGCATTAGGTAAGAGGCAGCCATCTATTCTGACTCAGACCTTGGTTTCCTGTCTTTCTTCCCCGTGATGTCAGTGTGCTAATCTGGCGGCGCCCGGTCTGCCCACATCCAACTCCGACCAGCGCTGAACCGCCGCATCACTGCTTCTCATGTTGCAGCTACTCATCCAGAACTGCGGGAGACATATTACTAATACAGCCCCCCGCCCCTTGCCAAAAAAAAAAAAAGCATACTACCCATACTGTGTTGGTGCACTAAGAGCTTTCCTCCTCTTGCCTGTCTGCTGTCATCCTCCCGAAACAAACTTCCCTGACGTACTTCCGATTACTCTCACTCCCTTCCTGCCTGTTTCCCCATCATCAATCCTCCCCTCCGCTCCCCCTCTATATATCCCCGTCTCTTCTTTGTTACTCGCCGTTCTCTGCCTCTTTTCAGACTTCAGCATTTAAGCAGCTCTGTGAAACTTCAAAGTGCCCGTCGCTCTGCAGGCTATTTACAACGGCTGACAGTGACATACCGAACGCAGGCAGACCTTCAACTGATCGCTATATTTCACCAAGCCTGCCGCAATAATCCCGTGGCCCGCAGCCTTCCCCACTTCTCCACCTCTGGCTGCGCCGTCTCGATCGCACGGTGCCCGTGTTTGCTCAACAAGGCCTCGGTTTTTTTTGATATTATGAACACTCGTCTCCATCTCTGCATTCCCTGGATGTCTTTCTACCCATCTCCCCCTCCATCGCCCTGTCTGGCTTCCCTCTTCTTTGTCCTCATCGCTCATCATCTTCGCTGCCAATCGCTTCCCACGCGGCTCGTTGACCGGACACAGGAAACATGCGCCCCGCGTCAGATGATGGAGAAGGACCACGGACAGGTTCTCTAACTGACCTTGTTGTTTGACACACAAAAACACACACAACCACATACATACACATACACAGCTGCAAAGGGGATTATGCTCAGTGGAAGGGGGGTTAAATCCTAATCCAATCATTTGTGGCCAGTGTCTTATTCTCAGTGGAAACAGCAGGGAGGCCACTAGCATGCATGCCTCCTCACACCGTCACTCTTCTACGGCACATGGTAATTACACACCAAGAAAGGTGTATAATAAAGACACTGCAGGGTGCAAGTAATGAAGAGGACATTCTCAGTGTGAAGATGTGCTGGTGGGAGAGATTGGAGCTGTCCATCACATCCTAAACTCATGACGTTTTTGATTACTCGTCACAACTGGTTCCTGCTTCTGTTCTGTGCATGCAGGCAATGGAAGAGGAGCATTACCTGGCCAATTGATGTTTGATGAGTGAGCCTCCTTCTCCCAACTTTTCTACAAAAAAGTTGAAGAGGGGAACTGAAGAAACTCCAGCCAGTGAAATATTCATTCATTATAAACGTGCTTGGTAGACCCAGGGAAAAAAAGGGCCAAGTCAATGTCCTTTCTCCCCAAGGGAGGTTCAGACTCATCCCACAGATCTGGAAGCTTGTGAAAATGCTCAGATGGAGCAAAGGAAAGGACGGCATGGTGAGAGGAAAGGAAAAAGAGGAAGGAAGAGAAAAGGACCGCTGCCTCCAGGGTGCTGAACACCACACGAATGCACAGAACGAAGCAAATATACAAGTGTACCACTGACTTATTATGCTGCAGACACACGCGAGACAAGGGGAAATAAACGCTGGAGGAAGATGAATAACATAAGAGTACTTCCCTCTCGGCACTTCTCAGCCCTGGTTAACCAGTCTCCAAAATCACTGAGCAATTTTCTCCCCTTAGGCCCGCGAAAGCATTTGACCCCGTTAACATCATTACCAGAGAGAGCACCAGTGTGAGGGAGACGGAGAGATTCGAGGATGAGGGAACACTGGAGGGAGGAAGATAAGAGCTGTAGAAAGGGGACATATTTTTTTCAAACTTTTTCATTTTTTAGAGGGGATGGTACAAGACGTGCCTGAAACCATGCAACAAAATACACCTGTTTGCGATCAATGTACTGCACCTTGCACGTTTATAATAAGCATTTATTTCATTTCCCTCTCCTCTGCTTCTTCTCGATTTTTTAATTTGACATAAAAGAAGTTGAGCCTCTGCATGTCTTAGGCATGTCATCCGATTGTAATCCATGCGATGGAGTGAGGAGACTAGGCTCTTTGATTGTTGTGCTCGAGGCCCTGTCGGATATTGCAATTCTGGCTTTATTCTCACAAGCTTTTTCCAACGCTTGTCCATCCGGCGGCGATAATCATCACCTGCTTCTTCTTCTTCAGAGTGTGGTAATCAGTCGGGAACAACCTCAGGCCCTTTTTTGCCAGCTTTAAATATTTCAACAAACCCCATATCCACCGTTTGTTTTTTCTAAAAGACAAAAGACGGCGACTGCACGATCCTTCTGCGCTGAAGAGGAAGCTAAATGATTTTCAGTGTTCAAGGGAATACATTCAAGCTGCTGGAAGCCTGTCAGCTGGGAAGCAGTAATGACACTCTGTGTGCGAGCGTCTGACATAATACATCCAGCCAGAAAGGGAGAAAGAGAGTTCCAGCCTCCATTAGAGGGCCAGCTAGACCGGCTGGCAGGCCAATCTAACAGCTGACAAACAGTGGCAACAACCGCCCAGTGCATCCACGCAGAGAACCAGGGGAGATGAAGGGGATACAGTCTCATCGCGGTATGGCTATACATGCAGCGATCGCTCAGGGCCAGAAGGCAAAGGGAACCAACAATAGCACTTTTTCTTTCTTTTTTTACACTACACATTTATGCTCCCTCCCACTATCTCTACCGGGGCTCTAACTTTTGTGGGTTTTTTTTGACATAGTTTGCTGAGCGTTAGATGCAAAGAATGGCATCGCTCTGTGTGTGTGTGTGTGTGTGTGTGTGCTAAATATGAAGCTACAGCCAGCAGCTGGTTATCTTAGACTGGAGGGAGGGGGAAGCGGCGAGCTCAGCTCCGTTGAAAGGTAGCAAATCCCG
The DNA here is from genome assembly GCF_029220125.1 of Pseudoliparis swirei. Taxonomy (NCBI): domain Eukaryota; kingdom Metazoa; phylum Chordata; class Actinopteri; order Perciformes; family Liparidae; genus Pseudoliparis; species Pseudoliparis swirei. The sequence continues at coordinate 8,166,601 of NC_079389.1, read as the reverse complement.
CCTTGGAGCGCCTTTAAAGCTCATTACGAACATTTATCTTACAGAGTGTTGTGTGCTGGACTATTTCTTGGCGGTACAGTAACAAGACATCAGGAAGTTGGTGCTGGTGACCAAAAATAATTGTGCCACCCTTGGATACAGCCGGTCAAGCAGCTTTTCTCCATTTTACCAGGAGTAGTTTTGCTTTCAAGTCTCGGCAGAAGGAAGCAAAAGTCCATGTCAACTCGTCTTAAATCTCCATGTCTGACTCAAACGTCTCCTGCTGTGAGTCACACCTGGGTCATGCTGTCCTCTCCTCTCTCTCACTATGCTAAATAGTCCTCATTTATGGGCCCCCCCGGGCTACAACAGTCATGACCTCACCTGCGATGTTGCTCATAACAGCTGGTGAGACCAGGAAAGAGGCAATGGGGGGGGGGGGGGGTAAGGCTAACTCATACATCTGTGGTAATGTGTAAGAGTACACTGCAGGTGGCCCTCACTACACAAGTAAGTGAGCGTAAAGAAGTGGGATTTTTTTCTCTCCCATGCTCCTCCGTTGCTGCTCGTATTTGTCGATGGTGTCAACAACAAGGAGCAGATCAGAATCCACCCTCCTCTGTTGAACAGCTGCCTCTTCATCCTCCCTCCTACACCCTCAGCTGCTTCGCCTTCCCGTTTGTCCACGATGGAAAACAGCATTTGGAGGTTTATTGTTTCATGCTGAGTGATTGTTTGAAGCAGCTAATCAGCATGCACCGATTCATCGGATCCTTTTTTAAATAACATTCTCGAAGCAATTTACGACACACTTCTCGCGACGCCAGAACTAAATATATTCCTTCTCATCTGGTGAAGCTTCTGATTATCAAATGCGATGTAGCGCCATGGCTCCTTCCCATTCCCTCAACGCGAAGGAAGGTAAATGTGATTACTTTGGAACTGCATGAGAGGAATGATTACATGACGCAAGCTAGTTATCGGTTCAGTCCATGGTGTAATAAGCCTGTGCCGAGCTATAACTCAGTTATTACACCACGGTCACATATGGCACAGCTACAGCGACATCTTGACATATAAATATAATTAAAGCCGAAAAATGCTGTTGGTACTTGAAGGCAGTTCCTCACCAACCTAATTGTGAATAAATAATTCATAGGGATCGAGCAAGACAATGGGAAAATGGAGCTGGGTGGCACTTATTTTCCTCTGTAAAAGGTATTTAAGACAAACTCATTGGACTGTGACGCCTACGGCCATCCGGCTAAACAGTGGCGGGCTCGGTCAGGTCCAGGGTAGGAAATGTATGTATTTTTTAAGGGGCAATTTTTGCCCCCACTAACTGAAATCCAGGGGCATTTAAAAATAAATTGGGGAACTTTTTAAAACTTGTGAAATAATATGTAACCTTTGTTTAAAAATAATAAATACTTATTTAGGTTTACAGAATATGATTAATTGTCATAAAAAATGCAAATAATAAGACTATTAGGCAGAAGGCTACAGATACAAAATGTTTTATTAAGATTTATTTTTTTAACAAAAAACAAACAGAAAACATAAATCAGACAACCATATTCAATTGTATTCTCATTTTGTTGTGGTTATTTATTGTTATGACATTTTTTTAATAATGTACCTTTTTTGCTGTGTACCTACCTAGTACAGGCACTACAGACAAGACATATACCACAAAGAACAAAACAAAAACCCTATTAAATTATCATGATTAATTAATAAGAGGAAATTATGGGGGCCTTTTTTGCCCCTCTCCTATGGATATAGGGGGCAAAATGATATTTCAGTTTTGCCCTTTGCCCTTGTGTATTTCTGACGCTGGTCATTCACAGATCAAATACAGGCTCAGTATACTACACATGAATCCATGACTTTCATTCAACACCGAAAATACTATGGGAAGAAATCATGCTTCCATCATTTTCCTCATGAATGCCCCCTGCCAACTTGCTGATGAATTCTCATCACATAGATCTCGGACTATAAGCTCCCAGTTGAAGGCACTCGACAAAAGGTGCAATTCTCAAAACGGTGTACCATTCTTCTCACGAACGTTTGGACAATATCATGTCTTGACTATTGAAAATAAGGCGATAAAATTGTCATATGGTTTGAATATTGTCTTGTCAAATCGACAATTATGTGGGTCATTGAGCGCTTAGAAAACATTTACAGTGTACCAGATGGTTAGAGTCGGTCTTTATGCGATGACTGGAGGATGCTGCGGGACGCAGGGACGTGTTTAGGTGAGCAGTGTAAAGCGCCGCTCATTCTTTCACACAGATTTAGACCACTATCCCATCTTCTGTTTATGACGATGAGGAGGACAAAGGGGTCCCAATAGGGGACAGGGCCGAGTTGTCAAAGTGGTTTATTCATAACACACACACACACACACACGCTTCCAGTACATTAAGTGCCTCAATCTACTCCCTTCGCCAAATCCATTAACTATATAAGGACACCTGCTACCCCACTAACCTCATCTCCCAACCCCCAGTCCCGACACTGGGTGTGCCCTACACACACACACACACAAAGCCCCCCCCCCACACACACACCCACCATTCAGTCTGTATGACAAAGCACTGAGGTCTCAAATCAACCCCGAACCAAAAATAGATAGAATCATAATACCCTGTAAAAGGAGTCGGCTGAATGTTTGCGTTGATTGTTGTCAAAGAATGCAAGGCTATAAAAACACTCGGCTTATCTTCGGTCATTATCCATCTTGTGCTTGTGCACAATTAAGCCCGACAGCTGTATCTACTTTATGTACAGTGGTTTGTTTTGTATGACTGGCAGCTTGCTATCAGTTCCAACGTTTGCACATTAAGCTGAAGATTGGAAAGGAAACTAATTGACTATTAATTAGTCCACTACAAACAGACTTTTTTCGGTTTGACATTGTCAGTCATTTTGCCTTTCAGGGAGTGAAAGAAATGCGCTTATAAATTCATGCATTTATGCACAAGCAATCAAGACACAGACACACACACACACACACACACACACACACCTCTTTGGTAAGTGTTAAGCAGAAAATAAGTACATTACCAGAACATAGTGGCAAAGTGGGTGAGGCGCTCTTCATTATTGCGTAAGAGTATTTTTTTAAAGGGATGAGGGGTTGAAGATGCTTTTTTTCCCTTCATGCGCACCGAGCCGAGTGTGTGCCACTAAATGTGGATCAGCGGTGCGCAGGTGGGGAGCAGTGGCCATGGTTACTCCGCCTGGTTGTGTATCCCACCAGCGTGGAATCTGCTCGAGTGGAGGATCAAGCATGGAGCAGGGGAGTGTGGCTGCACCGTAGGACAGCAGCTCAGAGGATGGGGTGTGCGTGTGTGTGTGTGTGTGTGTGTGTGTGGAGGAAGAGGAGTAAAGTGGATTTCTCTTGCCGGCCAGTCATCAACACAAAATAGCAGAGTGGGGGAGGAGGAGGAGGAGCAGACCAAATCCCAAGAGGAAGGGGGCTGGGTCTTTTGGCCGGGTAGGGAAGGTGTTAGTAAACCAGTCGAACGTAGATGTGGCCGTAAAACACAGATTCTTGCTTTGAAACTGCAAGAACGATGGAAGTATCTGGTTTGGATCACCCTTGAGGGCAATTTCTAATTTGTGCTCTTTGAAGAAGAGGTGGGCTGGGCATTGTTGAGGAAAAAGTGGGGGAGGGAGGGAGGTCAGGAGCTATTCACTGGAGGAGGAGGAGGCTTGCGTAGGCTACCATCTGAGTGGGGAGAGGCAATGCTGATTGCAAATCATCCTAAAAGAACAGTTAAAGATGGCCTGAGGTTATTGTGGGGTTGTGTGACTTCTCCGTGGGATTAGAGATCTCAATTTGTCTCTCGGCTTGTTTTGAACATCAACTGAGGAGGCACGCCTTAGCCTGGAGGAGCTCCCGCTAGAACGGCTCAGCACCTGAACATGGATCTCTTCCTTGGCGGACACGGATGCAGATTTAGTTTCAGACATCGCCACACATCCACACATGCGGACGTTATATTATCTATCTATTAGACTCTCCGTGTTTGTTTAGCTTAGTTCATGCATTCCTGAAATGAATGTGCTCATGTGCTACTTTCAACTCTATCTCTCTGGTCTCCTGTTTGTGTTGCAGCCCGTGAGCAGGGCTGGAACAGTCGTTATCACTAAACATGAGATACGGCACGGCCGTGCGATCCCGGCAGGAAGCTTTGATGTGGGACAGAAGACAGGAGCTGCTGAAGAGTCACAGAAAAAACACAGACACGAAGCAGACGCTGCCTCTGCTGCACCGGCTCGGGACGCGTTGCTGATTCACTGTGGCAGGCAGGAAGTCTCCCTCCAGAACTTAACTCAACACTTCACAGCTACTCATCTCCCCATGTGGATTGGAGAGACACCACAGCTCAGATCTGGGTCAAAGGGGGTGGATCAGCAGTAAAATATATATATATAGAATTAAAAAGACACTGTACAAAAAGATTAACTGTGATTATTCAAAACTAACTTTGCAATAAAAGTCATTTCAATCTCAGGTTTTCCCTGTGACCGCTCCAGTGGAGGGAAAAAATGCTTTCTTCAGAGAGGAGGTACCCGGAGAACAGAGGACAGTGGGGTCGGAGTAAAACGTCAGCGGTGGTTTGGTGTGAGTTTCTGGAGCAGGCTGTGAAGTCTGCATGACAAGGCAATTACTTTCCCTGTTGGTCGTAGACACCAGCAACCAGTAGTGGACTTGACCTTCTGGGTGCACCTGATGCAACAGAGACCACATGCACACCCACGCACGGCTCATCATGTTCTATTGATCCGGGACTAATAGGACATCTCAGTCCCCAGTGCCCACACTGACCCACGAGCGGCCTGCGTGTTCATTACCCATCCCACCCATGAATATCTCGCCCTCAGTCGGAGGATGATGGTCAAGCTGACGCTCGCGTTTCTTCTCCCTCTATCGTTTGGATTAGTTTAGGCAACAGTGTTATGGTATAAAAAAAGACAATAGCACAAAAGGCCTATTGTCATGGGTGCACACAAAAGACATTGTTTCCAGTGCTTATGATGCAAACTGTGTGTGTGTGTGTGTGTGTGTGTGTGTGTGTGTGTGTGTGTGCAACCGGAGAGTGCAGCCGGCAGGCACGGAAAACAGCACACGGCACCACAACCAGACAGCTGCACAGGCCCCTTGTTTCCCCGAACAGAGACGCATAGGTGCTCCGTAACAAGAGGCGGGCATAATGAGCGACAACACACACGCACACGCGGCAAACTTCCCCATCCAGCGGACACACGAGAGCGACTTCAACCATGCAACCGTCTCGGACGGGGAGTTATTGCATTCTGCTCCGCCGTCTAGACGCTGGACTCGCTGTTGTGTCAGCTGAGGCCCGACGGTCACATGGAAAGCATTCGGCAACAGCTGGCTCGAGATGTCCAAGCTTGACCACACACGAGCTAAACATGTTGGGGTGGGAGCCCCCAGCTGTCATTCTTATTTGGGACAGGGGAGAGTTTGGGGCGGGCATCAGGGTGTGGCAACGCAACCTTTGAATCCTGACCGGATTTGAAATGCTTTGAGGGGACACCAACATTCCCATGACCATACAGAGACACGCCATTTGTGTTTCCTCTTCAGCTTCCAAAAATATATATATATATATATTAATGCAAACAATGAACATAAGGTTGAAAAGCTAGATAATTATTTTCCTGCTTTAACATTTTTATGTTTGTGTTTCCTTATGGCCCTTCTTGGCCAGATGCATGGATCATTTTTACTTTATTTTTAAGTTTTATTATAATTATGCATTCTGACTTTTGAAGGTTGTATTTCTGTAAAAAAAACTAAATAAAAATATCAACTATTAAAAAAAAAAAACAATCATACAGTTTTCACTTCCATGTCCCGGATTTCTTTCACTGTAATGGACTTAGTTCACATTAAAACGTCCACGCATTTTAATGAGTGTGTCGGTAAAAGAAAAAGGGATTATTCCGTTTCTTGCCACGTTCACGCATTTGTGACAATTGTCAAGGAACAGCGTGGACATTCAAATCTATACTTGAGTGGCTATAAGTGCTGCCCTTCCTGCACTGCACAAACGTTTTGGGAGAAAACAAAAGACAACAGTTAGGCCTAAAATGGAAATGAGCTCTTAAGTACCTTCATGTTGATTGGGCCAATTATGGAGAGCCAACTTTGGACTCAAAAGTTTGATGGCATGACTTCAAAAACTTCAAGAGGTGGGGGAGGAGGAGGAGGAGGAAACAAGATGCTTTAAAAAGAATCATGCCACTCTATCAACTTCATGATTTTATTTGTCTTACTGTCCAGGCAGGTAGCCACTGGCTTTCAGCGGTTTCTTGGGTTGTGCGACCCGACAAAGTGAACATGTCCGGCGTATTGTTTTAAACCCAGTATCACTGAAATTCAAAATGTGTTTGATTACAGATTGATTTTCATTCATTTGTCACCCGAGAACAAAAAACGCATGCAGACATGATGCAAGTTTAAAGTGTGTCGATATATATTTCCAGACCGGGTAGAAGCAGAGTGAAACCAAATGGATCAAAGGAACCATAAAGAAACCAAAATGTTACAGCAGAGCTTAGAAAATGATGATTTGGTAAATTGGTGAAGATATGTTCCTTTGGAATAAGAGGCCACGTCGCCAACTGCCACATTGAGCCAACCTGCATGCATTAGTTATCACATTTGTCCTATCCCCATGACCAACCATCTGACAAAGGTTTGTGCAAATGAATTTATAACAAGTTCAGCGAGTGTGTGAACAGGGTGAAAACAGCACCTGTTTTACCGAGTTGGCGGAGAAAAAGAAGCTATAAAAAACCACCGCATCGTGACTAACGTGTGAATAACTGCATCTGGCAGAATGTGCATCTTGTCAGACATAAGCGTTTTGAATTATCTCTGTGCAATGTGAAGCTGCTCTGAGACCAGCTGATAAACGGGACCCGTGGCAGCTCATCTGAACCTGGGCACCTGGAAGCAGCTCTCCTGTCAGCCCAGTAAATGGTAACCACTCAGGAGCTCACAGTTACACCAGCGAGCCTCACCACTAATTACATTTCAATTTGCTAATATAAGCCGAGACATCTTGGGTACTTTAGGTTGGCAAAAGGTACTCTGACACAAACAGAACCAAAAAGAAAAAGCTCAACTATGTCACACCACACACAGCTCATGACGTGTTTCTCACCGTCTGCGGGGGGGAGGAAGACTTCCCGTTTGTAAAGCTCATAAACATTTGTTGCTTCAGGCAACTCTTTTTATACGCTTCATATTGTGTACCCCGGTGACACAAAGGGAGCACACACACACACACACACACACACACACCTGGCTGCAAGCTCAGCAGATATAATAACCTCGATATAAGATTTGCCTTCAGAAGAATTGTGTAAGTGGCACCTCTGGGTTTAACGATGACGGATCTAACACAGCTGTCATCCACCTTTGTTTTATCCTCCCTCCCAAACCGACGAGAGTACAAATACGTGTGCCACCGACGCACACATCTCATTTAACCCTAGGATCCACTGATATGGTGATATATTGTTATACATGCATATCTATACACTAGCCCCAATGTTTAATGAGTTGTATCCTTCCATGAGACACTTTTATCCTGGAAGAGCTCTGTTCTCCGAGTCAGATGGGCCGTTTGCCAGGGTGAGTTGGTGGAAAGATGGCACATTAGGATGTGTTGCTGTATGTTACACCCGGCACAACGTCCCTGAGGCCAATGTGATGTCTTCCAATGTCTTGTTTTGCCTCCCCAATGGTCCAGCCCTGAAGATATCGAGCGCCGTCATAAAAACATTTGATTTCAGAAGCTAGACATATTGCCCTTTTGCTTCAAAAACAACTTGATTATCAGTAAATGTATTTCCTGTGCTCTGGAGAGGATTCCTCTGCATCATATCACAAACAGGAAAATTACCAGCTTAATTCTATCACCAATCACGCCCCATGTCAGCGCGGCATCAGAAGCTATCCTCTCGTGATTTGTCGATCCACAGGCAGGCCACAGAACAAACTCTTTCCTAACACCGGAAATGTTCGTCACCACCTCAAACTGATTTCCTTTTTTCTTTTTTAGAACCTAGTCGTATGATTCACGGTTATGCAAGATGAAAACCCTCCGTAATCCAGCCTCAGCCTACACTGTAGATTCTGCCCGTGTGCAGCCTTCTCTACTCGCCTAACAACACTCCTCACATTCTCATTGGTAAAAGTCATTTGCAGCCCCCCCCCCCCCTTGCCCCTCCCGATCAAGGTGAAAGTGGTTTCTGATATACAGAAAAGGGGGGACGCAAGGCAAGACGAAGATTGGTAATCCTCTTGGCCGAGAAGGGGCCTCCGAGCGGGCTGACGTCCACTCCCCCTCCTCTGTGGCCCCGGCGGCGCTGACAGGCCTCCCCATCCAGGAACAGAAAAGCCATCTGGTGTTTGTTTGGGACAGTTTGCAGGCGGGATGCACGACGAGTGTGTCGGCAATCACGCCTGTATTCGTGTTCTTGTGCGTCACTCAGTGTCATCGGCATTTGACTATAGAAATCTAATAAACTGCAGGTGGACGTTCACACATGTGTGAGGACAGAACCCCCCCCCCCCCCCTTCATGGGTTGACTTACTGTACAACAAAGCTGGTGGCCCACACAGTTTATCCACACCCACGAGATGACTTTCTAGCCTAAGGATTTGAAATCCAGGTGTGCCCCTATGTGTGTGCATGTATACACTGTTGGCCGTGTGTGTGTGTGTCTGTGGGGGTTTACTACAGACAATAGCAGGTTGCATATTTGATCAGCTCATCTGAGGTCAGACTCTATCGGGTTAATCTGTGGCTAGAAGACCAAATATCACATTAACCCAGTTCATCTCTCACACACACACCCACCCACACACACCTATACACACACCCACACCCACACACAGCTGTTCACTGGCATCTGTCATTATTGCAGCAGTTATCGATGGAGCCTATACTTCCACCTGACTCATGCATGGAGGCCAGTAGTTGCTCTCCCAACTAATATGTATGGCCTGCATGTGTCATGCAAGTGTATCCCTTTAACCTAATAATAAAAAAAGACAGGGGGGTTGGGGGGTTCACGACACAGATGAAAGGCTTCTCAGAAGACTTACCGAGCAGCGCACAGGCAAGCAGGAGCGCACCGGTTGCCATTGTGTGTTGCAACCGCAGATTCACTTGTTATATTCCCTTCAGATGGAGACGCCTGGATCAGGTTTGGAGGTTTGACAACGTGGTTGCCCGCGGGGTCCGGGAATCAAGATCTTCCGAATCCCGGGCGACAAAAACCGGCCGGGGTTTGCGTCGGGAGTCCAATCCACAGCCGGTGGGTCCGGTTTTCCCCGTGTCCGACTCACCTCTCCGGTGTCCTTCTGATTACAAAGCCTCGGGTATCGCTTCCCCCTCCTCCCACCTCACCTATCTTGCTTCTTCTTTCTTTTTTTTATCGCCGACGACGTGTGCGTGCCAGGCGCCTAGGCGACCCAACCCACTCCCCGTTTACTACGCATCAGAGACTGCGGAGGCGATTCTCACTCGCAGCCTCCTCTGTGGGAGACTAAAGTCCCGGCGTGACTTGCCTGTTTAAATGTAAAAAAAATTTTTTTTTAGAAAGACCTGATTACAGACGGAAGGCTAAACGTGTGTCGGGGCATCTGAGGGGTGCTGCCGCTGTGGAGGCGGGCTGAAGTGCGTCCTCGCTCGAACGTGTCTCCCCTCCTCTGACGGTCCAAGGCTCTGGCTGGCTCTCTCCACACGAATATAATCAATCTCCCACTATCGCTCCGCGGAAAGCCCGATGGGCGGGCGCTCTAGATGGAGCCGACAAGGCTTTGTGTTATGACACAATACATCAGATGAATCAATGAATAACTTCAAGCACCGGCTTCTCTGTTGTACGATACACACCTGAGCCAGTGTGTCCTAATTCATAACACTAAAATACGGGATATAAATGTCTACGGCTTAACGGGACAAAAACAACGACGCGTCTTTACGCATGAATTTAAACACTACACGGCTTCATTACAATCTATTCCCCAAACGCAGGGACCTGCTGCCACACACACCGGGCCACGGCGTCGCTTCTTCAAAGGTTTTTTTTTTCCTGCTTCCGGTTTGGAAAATCACTTTTGTTCGCCAGGCAGTTTGAAAACTTCGCAGCGTGCCGTCTGCGCCCACCCCCCTCCCGGAGACCACGCCCACACCCCCACCCTCCCCCGGAGGCCACGCCCCGGCCGCGTGGGCACCGGCCGCTGTTGGACAGGAGGGTTTGCATTTCAGAATTTCAAATTCCATCGGCCAGGGGGGCGTAGATGCTTTGAATAGGTTAAGTGAAGGGGAGGGTAATTGAGTCTCTACTAAAGCTTATAATTTCCTCAGCTTTCTTACATTTATTTTGCAGGGTCAACTGTTATAATGCCACACAATCACAGCATACTGCATATTACTTTGCACAATGAAAGGGTCCAGCAAAAAGGAAGAGAAAGAAAACTAGACTTTCAGTCCCTTTCTCATGCGGAATTATTCCAGGCTGTCTGTCTGTTATAGACGGGAAATAATATACCCCCCTCCCCCCCACACACACACACACACACCCTTTATCTATCTCTTCTACCCCACATCGCCACACACACGACTGGCAATCACCATAATGAGGTGCCACTTTGCTTGGGAACTGTAGGAAATATCAGAACAAATTCCACCCCCACCCCCACACACACACACACACACACACACACACGCCCGCAAACAATATTACTATTCGCCTTTCAGAGATTGCAAGATACAAATTACATCCCTCTTTGATTGAGATAATAAGTAGCTTAAACAAAGCATTACTTTGACATATGCTGAGGTCTATTGATTTGCACCTCAGCACGAATATTAAGAGGTTCTCAGAATACAGGGTAAATGGGAGTTAGCAACAGAAAGTAGCACAATGAGATCACACGGCTTTGGTGGGAAGCTGTAAAAGAGTGCGCTTTCTGGAAAAGACAGAATTGTTGAATCCAAAAAGATCTAACTTAGTGGAACACAAAGCTCCCTTATTTTTTTCCATAAATAATTGATCAAGCCTTTGCATGTGCATACAAAAAGTCTACTGGACTCATCGGGTATTTTCTTTATCAACCGGGAATTGCAAGTTTTGAAAACTTCCTGAATTCAACACAAATACCAGTTTTTTTAATGATTTTTCTCCATTTACTGTGCTTGTCCTGAACAACTGGAGGAATAGGTCTGAGCCCGGAGGCACGAAGAAAGATGTTTACAGAGTCCAATACATTAATAAACTGCAACCGTACGTCTCAATAACAGTTACCAAAACCCCAAAAATGTAAACAATTCTTCTTTCTTAAACTGTGTCATGACATGAGCAGAAAAGAGAAACTGTTTTTTAGCATGTTTATGAAGAGAAAATAAAGGCGTTAGCAGATATCGTTGCCAACAAAGCACGTGGGCTTCTCCAAAGATCTATCCAGGTCCAATGCAGCCACATTAATACAGAGCTGGCTAGGTAGGCCATGTGCATTAAACCTGGTCTACATATTGCTGCACCTAAATTTAGCTGAGCTCTCCACTGACTCCGTATTGCATGGACGAGGGATGGCACAGTTTGCACAGGCAGACAGCTGAAAGGAAGTCACGTGATGAGCCCAGCGTAATGTTCGCCCGGAAAACGAGATCCCCTTTGACCTCTCATGACAGTTTTTGGCAAGTCCACAAGTATGTGTGCTTAGAGACATAAGGGCTTTACATTAATGTGTGCAAATAGAGTGGGTGCTGGGGATTACAATAGGTCTCCATGGAAACAGAGGAGTCTGCATTGTGTGCACTTCATAAACTAAATCCATCACCTGAACCGTAAACTGTTGATCAGAATCAGAATCAGAATCCGAATCCGTTTATTGCCAGGAATGTTTACACAAACGAGGATTTTTTTTTGGCGAAAGGTGCAACATTTGACATGACAAACAACAATCAACGCGACAGCAACAGTGCAAAGTGTGTATTAACTTAAGTATAAGATAAGATAAAGATAAATAAAGATAAACAAATGAGATAAAGATAAACAAATAACGTTAAAGTGTTTAGGTGTGTGTTTAGGTGTGTGTTTCAAGAGACATGTGTGTTTAAGTTAAAAGTGTTTAAGTTAAAAGTGCATGTTAAAGTGACATGTGATAACAGCAGTCTTCTTCTTTTTTTGCCGGTGTCTTTTGTAGTTGTTCAAGAGGTGTTTCAGGCCCACTTTTGTTTTGTGCTTATTTTATCTTAATAATGAAGTACCCGGAGAGCAGTTTCAGTTGAGCTGGTGACTGCAAGGCTCCACAGGGTCGCAAACAGAGGCTCGATGTGGAGAGAGGGAGAGATTTGTTCACTAGTTTCATCATACACACATCTTCATAGTAAGTCCCAGAAGTACATGAATGATTTATAGGATTTCTCTGTGCATTTTGCTCTGGTCTCACATGGATGTCAGTTACACACAGAGGAGCATGGAGAGACATTCCACACACAAGCTCATGCACATCTTCAGATGCCACATTACAAATTAAATGTATGCAAATATGCAGATAAGTACACAGACATACGCAAATTGCAAACTACATTTAAAACGCACATGTGAAACCAGATGAACACAGACACAAACATTGACTCAGGTGTGAAAGGTGCGACTGTGTCCTTGAGCAAGACTCTTAACCCTGAATTGCTCCCTGTAGCTGTGTCTACCGTGTATGAATGTAACATGATTGTAAGACGCTTTGGATAAAAATGTAATGTAACATGGACTCACATGTGAAACCAGACAAATATGGACTCACATGTGAAACCACTCAAACATGGACTCACACTTTGCTGATGAATCCCGACTGCATGCTTGTGCTTGCACTCAATGTTACACAAATTATCCTAGAAACAAATAAGACAATTATAAATAAGTAAACAAAAGCTCTTTGTTCTGATGTAGTCAATAAAACAGTAGAAACACATTTGAAATTCCTTCTGGTCATTTTTTTTCTCAGAGGCTTCACTAAAAAAGAGCGAGGGATAGAGGAATAGTCCATGATAAACAAAGAACAGATAAAGTCACATTTCATTGTCAAACTAAAGTGTTGTTTGCAAAATGTGGTTCACAGGTAGCGTTACCGGGTAAAACGGTGTGGGGAGAACGAGAATAAAAAACATCAACAATTCTCCTCACCCCCACACATGTGGCTATACTTCTGTAATAGAGGGCCGTGAGCGCATGGAGAGGATAGTCGCAGGTACCACCTGACGTATCGTATTAAACTGTCCGTGTTGATAGTCAGCAGACAGACGGCCACGCCCCAGCTGGGGACCAACCGGATTCAAGAGAACCGCTCTTCGATCTAGGGTTTGATGTGAACTGAGTCGCCGCACAGTCAAAGTAATACACTCCAATTCATCTCGCCACACTTCACATCAGCTCGGAAGATTACACACCGCATTGTCAGATAACCTTTGATTATATACAGCCGAGGACCGGTGAAGTCAGGAATGTAATGTTGCCTTGATGTTATGAACCAAGTGTCACAAGCTGGGTTTGTGTGTGTGTGTGTGTGTGTGTGTGTGTGTGTGTGTGTGCGTGCGTGCGTGTGTGTGTGTTTTAAACATTCATAGTCACAGGGCTTCCTTTTGCATTTCACTTTCCTGCCTGGAGTCGACACATTTACCAGCCGATTAAATATTAACCATGTGGGCTCTTATTGTGGAGAATTACTTTCTCTGTATCTGTCAGTGTCTACTTCCACCCATCACCTCAGAAATCCCCTCTCTCTTTTTCTTTGTCCTGTTCTTTCGTTCAACATGACCGAGCTCTTCTTGCCATGACTGTGTTAATTTTTTCGATGTTGTTCATGCATGAAGTTGCAGTTATTTCTTGTAATTCATTCTATAAGAGTCACTTTGCACTAGACCCTTAGCTTACACGCACAGGACCGTGTGCAAAGCATTTCAACCATGCACACACAGGTTCTGCAGTAAGTATCACCTCTGCAGGTGGTTGTAACAACAACAACAACAACATGTGTATTTATACTCTCTTGTGTTTTTGATAGGTTTTTTCCTCTCTATCACGGTCAAGGAGGCGAGAAATGAATCACAGACAACGTAGTATCTTTGACCAAAGCTTTGGCCAAAGGGGAAGCTCAGTCGCCTATGCTCTGAACACGACGACCTCCAAGACATTCCATCGAGCACCCCTTTGGTCCAGCCTTTTATTGAAAGCTGAACACACACACACACAACAACAAAGGAGAAGTGGAACTGAGGACAAGTTGACACATTCTTTCCGTCTGGTATCAGACTCCCCGAACACATAACAAAACCTTCGGGTGGGAACGCGGAGTTCGGGAAGCTCCTCTGATTGTTGAGTTTAAGATACGATAAGCAAAAACATAACACACATTTATATCTCTGTCAGTTCCCTCCTGTTTATGCTATTGCTTATTATTTAAACATGGTCAATAAGGGCACTCATTTTATTTGTCTAATTTCTAAGCAGCATGTGATTTACGTATTTGGGTTAAGCAGTCCAAGCAGAATCATGATTATTCTCTTTTTTCCTTACACATAATTTGTTAGTAATACCACACCAATCTCTTTGGGAATTAAACTTTTTAGTCAGCAGCTTCACATCAATAATTGTCCGTTCCTTGTGAGGAGTTTTACACAATTATGTCATACAAGCTTAAACCAAAAGTTTACGTTATATTTTCTTAAACGGGAGCATTGACAGGTCTTCCCATGTCATCATACATATGAATGTACGCGGTCGTTTCAATGGGCTCCATCCGTGAGGTGAGCCCAGACACCGATGTTAGAGTACTGATTGCTCCTCTCGTTTGAGTTCCTCGGGACCTCTCGCTCCATCACCCGAGGCGACACCTAAGAGCAGGGATTGTTGGTTTCTTCACTGACGTTGAGATGGCTGTCTTTTAAGCGGACAGCCCCCTTTGAAGTCAGTCTTCCCCTCTGCTCGTGGTCGTCTCGGGATCAGGGCACTGGTCCGGGATTTCTGTAGGGAACAGTTTGCAATGGGAAAGATGTATCCAGGTGGTCCTCTCGGCTATCTTTACAGCGGTTGCAGTCGTCAGAAGGACTTGGAATGGTCCCTCCCAGCGAGCGTCGCTCCACGTCTTTTTCTTGATGACGCGGATGAAGACCCAATCGCTGACCTGTACAGACATAAGGGGGGAGACAGGTGAATCTGGCAAGACATTTGCTTCCCTGACTCCTCTCCCCATCATGGTCTTCTTCATGTACTCCACTAGTGTTTCTTTCTCACCCACTTGCTCTAAATCTGGGTGAGTTAGTGGTAGGCGGTAGGGTCGTCCATGAATGATTTCAAATGGTGTAGGGCCCGTTTGGGTCGGAACGATATGCATGTATGTTTTCACAATGTCTATGCACTCCAGCCAAGGTTTTCCTGTTTCAGTCATGCATTTCTTCAGTCTGTTTTTTATGGTGCCATTGGTTCGCTCTACCAATCCGGCACTCTGTGGGTGGTATGCACAATGATTTTTTAGTTCAATGTCCATAATGACGCTTAGTTTTGTTACTACCTCGTTTACAAAGTGTGATCCATTGTCACTGTAAATGCGTCTTGGAATGCCATGAGTGGGCAGAATGTACTTGCACATGGCTTTCACCACAGCCTCAGCATCTGCTTTTGTTGTTGGTGCAATCTCTACCCATTTGGAAAATGCATCCACCATCACTAAACAGTATTTGTAATGACCGCATGGCGTGAGTTCGATGAAATCCATGTGCATTACCTGGAATGGGTATTCAGGGAGCGGGAACCTGCCTCGCTTCGGGCGAAGGTTTCCTTGAGGGTTGTGCTTGATGCATGTTACACATGCTTTACAAAAAAAATTTAAGTAGTTTTGTTCTATCATAGATACCATCCCTCCTGTTGAGACATGGCATTGCCCATGACTCAAAATAGCAACGGCCTTGAATAGACTTCTTGGTAGGATCTCAATGTCTATTGGACTTGACGGTGTTGTTCGTACTGCGTGTACCTGTGGTGTTTTAGCCGCGCGTTTTGCTTCTTCATCAGCGTTAGCATTGCCTTTTGTTATTTCATCTTTCTGTTTGTTAGTCTCCTCGTAGTCAGTCTCGTCCTCTACGAGGGTGCTGGGGCTGCTCTGTGGCTGTCATTGGGGACGTTTCCGCCCCCACTTAGGGTGGGGGCAGTCACGTGACCAATGTCCAACCCCTCCGCAGGCCCAACATTCTTCCTCATTTCGCCCTCTACTCCTCCCTCGAGTCTGTCCACGGCCTCTTCCTCGGCCTCCCCGGTACCCTCCCCTTGTGGTTTCCCTCCCCTGGTATGCAGTCAGTCCAAAATCCCCCCCCTCTCGAACGTAGACCTCTGGTCCTTTGTTCATTTTCAGTTTAATGAGGTTTTCTGCGTGACGCGCATTTGACATAATTGTGTCCATGTTAGCTGTTTCCCAAGTGACGCAGTGTTTTCTAATCCAGTCCTCTATAGGTTTCTGGATACCACGGAGGATGCCGTGTTTCAATGATTGTTGGTAGGGTGTTCCTCCCCCATCCTCGTAGGGGATCCCACTGCTTGCCCTGTGTTCCTCTTCGTACCGGAATTGGAACTCGGAGACTGACTCTCCGGGTCCCTGTTTACATGCAGCTAATCTGCTGTGGGATGCTGATTGTTGGAACAGTGGGCGAGCTCTTGTCATAACGGCCTCTACCTGGTCTCTGTAACGCCCACCCATTGGACCGTTTAATGGGTGGACAAAGGGTGCTCCTTCGTCCGCTATTCCTGTATAATCTCCCCTGCATTTCACCCATCGTAGCACGAACATTTTCTGCATAACTTTCTCCATCTCCTTGCCGTTCAGTTTGTAAGATTCGGCCAGCATGAACAAATCTAATACGAACTGATCAAAGTTTTTCTGTGGTGGAGTAACTCCTTCACATGCATTGGTACATTCGGCCTCCATCCATGGCCGGAATACGTACGCGGGTGTGTCCGCGTCATGTGGATTAGAGACTTGTAACATTGGAAATGCGTTTGCTTTCTTCGGTATGTCGGTGGGACGGTTACGTAGGCGTGTGGAAATCGGTGGGGGCTTTGGGTCCTGGAGCTCTTTTAATTTTGGATATAACGGTGTGGTGACGCGGTCGTATGCTGGAGGTGATACGTCCTCCTCGTCATCCGGCTCGCTCTGTGGCTCCTCTCCGGAGCTGGACGCTTGTGCTACGGGGTGCTGGTGAACTGCTTTTACGTTGGTCTCGTCCAACTCGGTTTTTGTGTACAGGGCTTGTGAACTATTTTTCCCTCGCGTGATTTCTACGGGCCTTAATTTTTCTTTTACTTGGGCTTGTGCCCTCTCTTTTGCTGCTCGGAACCACTGTTCTGCTTGTTTTAGTTCGTGGTGTTTTGATTCGCTGAGTCTGGGTTTTTTGTTTTCTATGGCGATGGTTTTTAGATTTTTACAGATTGTTTCTATCTCAAAAACGTTTAGTTCGCCGGAAAAGCCGTATTTTGTTTTCCATTTTTTCAGATATTTCACACTATCTGAGTCCTGTTTGAACATAAACAATGTGTCGCCTGAAAATTCGCCTTCAGGCTTTCCGTGAGAATTACCCATTGTTTATGGTGTGATCGTATAGTATTAGTACATTTCCTTGTTTCTTTACCCAAACCTGCCGATCTGTGGTTGTCTAATTGAACAGGTCGGGCGACGCTGATTCAATAGAGTCACAGCATTCATTCACAAACAAATATAAACAAACAACGCTAAACAAACACATATAAACTCCCACAAATATGTATTAGTTCACCACACTTATTTTTACGACGCGTAATCAACCTTTATTTTTCGCAAAAAGGGCAAAAGCTTATTTTTACGACGCGTAATCAACCTTTATTTTTCGCAAAAAGGGCAAAACCATACGTACTTTGTCTGGGTCAGTCTCCCTCTGTCTTCCGATCCGCCGGATCCCGTCAATCCACGACTGGATCTCCTCTCTGCAGAAATTATTATCCACTGCTGAGCGGTCTCTTAATCCGATGATCAGTCGGGGCCTTGCACAGGTGTCAGTGGCTCCGCAGGAAAAAGAAAAATCCAGCCGATGGGTATGTTGGGATCCGGGTCACGGCACCAAGTTATGATAGGTTTTTTCCTCTCTATCACGGTCAAGGAGGCGAGAAATGAATCACAGACAACGTAGTATCTTTGACCAAAGCTTTGGCCAAAGGGGAAGCTCAGTCGCCTATGCTCTGAACACGACGACCTCCAAGACATTCCATCGAGCACCCCTTTGGTCCAGCCTTTTATTGAAAGCTGAACACACACACACACAACAACAAAGGAGAAGTGGAACTGAGGACAAGTTGACACATTCTTTCCGTCTGGTATCAGACTCCCCGAACACATAACAAAACCTTCGGGTGGGAACGCGGAGTTCGGGAAGCTCCTCTGATTGTTGAGTTTAAGATACGATAAGCAAAAACATAACACACATTTATATCTCTGTCAGTTTTCAAGTGACAGCGGAGCCGACACTGCAAAAAAGGGTAGAGCGCCACATTTAATTTCCGTAATCATTAGCTAACAGGTGTTTCCAATAAATATTCTATATTTATTTCATTAGAAATGATTGCTCGAGCTAAAGTGAACAAGCACTTGAACATCTGGGCAACAAGAGATCCTTTCACCCAGCCTCGGCTCACTGTGGGTGTTATTACACGGCGTTACTCCAGGTGTTTATAATATAGATACTGTGTCAGCAGCGTAGCCACCGGGCTACAATGAATAACACAAGAAGTCAGAAACAATTCAGACTTGTTTTTGGCAGCGGCGTCGATAAAACCCTCCTGTGTCGTGAAGAAGACCAGCTGTGTGTGCACTCGGTTTGTTATTGCACGAGGCAAAAGTGATTATCTGGGATCTTCGTTAAAAATACTTAAATTCAGGTTCAGGTATTTATGTTGCATTAATCTCTCCATCTGTGGCTTTCCTTCTCATCTTGATAATGTAGGTGTTGCCCAATGTGCAAACACAGCTGGATGTCATACATTATTCATTTATGTTGTCATGTACTGGACAAAGCGACACACACACACACACACACACACACAAACACACAATGTATTCTTAGGGAATGACTCATGATGCCAAGGGCATCGAGGTGAGCTCAGACATGCTATGAAGATTGTTCGACTTTCCGCCCCAAAACACAAGGCACATTACACAACACACACACATGTCATCATCACCCCTCTCAGGTAAAGGCTAGACCTTTTTACTGTTGGGTAACAACAGCAAGGCAGTTACTATCTATCAACTCCGGGCTGAAAAAACACAATTTGCTCATCATGGTCACACTTACTGGAGCCTGAGCTGTGTGTATGCAGAACAAGGTAACTAACTCCAACTCTCCCCACAAGCTCATGTAAAACTGACATGACTCGAGGCTGGGAGAGGAAGTGTGTGGGCAAAAAAGCCTTTTGGAGGCCGAGTTAATACACACAGATTACCGAATCACACCAGTAGTTAAACTGGGAACAAAATAATGCACGTGAAATGTTATTCCACTAAATAGATACATGATAGCATGTCACCACACTGACTGCTGAGCCATAATGTTTACTTATGCATTGTTTCACTATATCATTAAATTAATTTATCAAACAGTATACTTAATATGATGTATTACATACAATATATCATTACCGTGGCTGGTTGTAAAGTACCAGTTTATTATAGTGAGGTGGCAGTGACGTCTGGAGAAATTACAGGTTAGTTGTGATGGTAATTGTAGCAGTTAAGTGATTTCAACCAGAATATGTCAGGTTTATTCTTGGGACAACACAGTACAACCACAAAACATGTATTATCCGGTCTTGATTCACAACCCGGCTCCCAAAAGAATGTCGAACACATGTCTGACGCTGCTTGATGCTGTATTCAAGGTATTAAACAACAATTATAGGATTACTATATGCTTTTATTGTTGGATACTTTACCATCATGGGTATACTTTAGTGTCAACTTTCAGTCTTAACCCATTATTTTCTATGCTCACTTTGACATTATTATAAACTGTTGCACGGAAATATCATGTGATATACAAACACTTTATTCATGCTTTCTTTTGTTGTTGTTGTTATTGTTGTCGTTGAGCAAGTGGTAATCTACTGAAAGTCTACAATCCTGTGGCGCAAATTTACATCTGTTATATATCTGTTTAGATCTGTTATATGTCTGTAAATCCTGATTTTGCTCATTTAAATCTCTTATATATCTTTTATAGCCCATCTCAACATGCCCTGGTGTGGAAGACATATAAATGATTGATCCATACAAAACAGAAATGGAAAACAACAACATAGATATCAAGCATTGATGTATGAGTTTTGCTGTGCTAGATATTTCCCCCTGCTTCTGGTCTTTATGCTAAGCTAGGCAGCAGCATGTGATTTACTGACAGGACAGGTGTTATCAATCATTTCATCCTCCGTTAGAAATGAAATATCGGTGCTTCCGAACTATCCCAGAGAGAAAAATGGACGGGAATAGACTTAAGTTGGATTCAAACATCTCAATGTAATGTACTTATAAGATGTGAATTTATTATGGTGCAACCTCTCAAAAATCTGAACATTTAAAATATTACCAATATTGCAAAGCCATGAACATGTTTGGTTGTGTCTATAAAAGTGCAGAGAAAACTACGTGACATCATCACTGGCAGTGAAATGTGAGACGGGACAACTGAGTGCCACCGTGTCCAGGGCGTATTGAATCCAGTTGAAGGTCACAATGAGGTATTGCTTAATATGACACAATAAGTTCCACATTACATTTGGTGGACAGCAAGAGACTCAGATAAGGGCCTGTTAATGTTCCAGCTTATTCCCAATGTTCTGCTTTTTACTCGTAATAAGTGTTGAGTGTAGCAATGTAGTATATAGTCTATCTATCTATTTATCTATCTATCTACCTATCTATCTATCTATCTATCTACCTATCTATCTATCTACCTATCTATCTATCTATCTACCAATCTATCTATCTATCTACCTATCTATCTATCTACCTATCTATCTATCTATCTATCTACCTATCTACCAACTGATAAGCCTACCACACTACCTGTCTACCTGCCTACATATTTACCTATCTACTAATTGACCAAATTTCCTTCCTACCTACTATACCTATACTTGCCTACCTGACTACATATCTACCTAGCTATCTAGCAACTGACCGACCTACCTACCTACCTACCTGTCTATATACCTACCTACTGTATCTACTTCCCTACCTACCTATCTATCTATCTACCAACTGACCTACCTACCTACCTACCTACCTACCTATCTACCTATCTATCTATCTATCTATCTATCTATCTATCTACCTACCTACTGTACCTTCTTGCCTATCTAGATACCCTTCTACTCTGCTTGTTTTACTTGAGTGCTCATGCACCTTGATTTAGGTCAAGGTGATCTGGGCACTGATACTTCATCAAGCCGTTCAGATGGGAGATGAGAGTTAACAGATAAAGATTTATGTTCATGTGTGTGTGTGTGTGTGTGTGTGTGTGTGTGTGTGTGTGTGTGTGTGTGTGTGTGTGTGTGTGTGTTGTTTAGCAGAGGTAAAGCCCAGGGCTTCTTTACTGTAATGGTCGGGTCATTCCGCTCTTATCTCCGCTGCCTGGCAAACAGAAGAAACATGAGCTGCTTTCTTCATAACCTCAGACTGAGTCACGCGCTTCACTTTCTTGAACAAACACGCAGATAAACACACACACTCACACACTTACAGACACGCGTGCACACACAGTAGGAAACACAAAGCCTACATTTCCTATGAAAACCATACTCTGATGCAAACGCATTCTCATGCTAGCAGTACCATGCAAAACACTTTCCCTCACATGCCTTTGAGTCTGCTCTCCTTTTGATCTCCCCAATGTGGGCTTTGAATGTCCTTCAGCATTATTAACAGAGGAGCTTTATCTGCTGCAGAGAGATTATTCTGCAGAGAGAGAGAGAGAGAGAGAGAAGCTGCAAAATAGCAACATGTGTGAACTTGCAGATGCATGCTGCCCACTCCTCTTGCCCAAACCAACTGACACGCGACAGCTTTTAGAAAACAGAGTACCCTCGATACAGAACGAATCATAACATGCAACATTTTGCAAGTCTTGACATGTTCATCTTACATTAAGAAGTTGGAGGTCTCTAGTGATTTGGGGTTTAAACCTTTAGCATCTCTCCTGAAGGTTTCTTCCCTTTTTTCCCTGTGAAAGGTTTTTTTCTATTCCTTGGGAGTTTTTCGTGATCCGATGTGAGGTCAAAGGTTAGGGATGTCATATGTGTTCAGATTGTAAAGCCCTCTGAGGAAAAATTGTAATTTGTGATATTGGGCTACACAAAATAAACTGAATTGAATTGAAAGGCTGTTGGTAACGTTGCTTTTCTGTAATAAGACTTTCATTAGCGCAACAGATGTAATTGTAAATCGTTCTTATTAATTTGCGATCAATGTTGAGAATTGATTGCATGGATTATCCATTTGCATCGCAAATGTATTCATGAATAATTTAAATGCATATGTCTGGAAAAACCAACTAACAATGTTTTGGTCCTATTTGGCCATGTCCCATGCATACATACATGCTGGAGGCCGTCTGCAAGCAAGTTGTGGGCAGCACGCATCAGTAAATATGATTGCCGCTCTCATTTCCCCTGGCTCCCTATCTACACTCTGCTTGGACCCCATTCTTCAAATGAGAGGAGGGGTGTCAGGGGTAGTTTTCCTTTTTCTGAACCAGGAAGGGCTGTTAGCAAAAAGTTTAAATTGCTTTTGAAGTAGTAGCTGTTGGGAATGCCTCTCACTGTAAAACATGCTTCACACACAGAAATCAAAACAGCGTATTCCCACATCAAAGGGGCAACCACCCTCTTGCCATTTGTGTAAACTGAACAGACAATTTTGATGACACAGAGCAGAAAAAAAGAAAAATAGAAATTCATGAATTCCCCTCTAGCTGTGTTATTGTCATCTTATTGAGTATACTTGGGAAATACAGAAGCCATTATCCCATTGGGAGAGGCCTTGAAGGGGAGTAGGTAAAAAAAACAGACCAAATGTCTCCCAAGGAAACGTGTGATTGAAAATCGCCTGTGACGTATTGGTGTTTCTTTATCCTCTGAAGTGTTTATCTGAGTGATATGTCGCCCACTGCACAGGTTCAGGCATGTGTTCCCTGCAGCTCTGATATCCGACAGTCTCCAGCACAGCGTGAGGCTCAGCTGTGGGATAAAGAAGCTGCTTATCAACAGAAATACCAATTACTGCACACGGCATCATGCAGCCTAATGGGCCTGCTGTGGCAAAGAGACGCTCGGGATGAAAGACTCGTAAGTTCTGCTACGGTAGAACCTGTATCTCGGCCCTCAGCGGCGGGTTTCACAACCATCACCGGCAAACAGTTAAGATTC
This sequence comes from Pseudoliparis swirei, assembly GCF_029220125.1. Classification (NCBI taxonomy): domain Eukaryota; kingdom Metazoa; phylum Chordata; class Actinopteri; order Perciformes; family Liparidae; genus Pseudoliparis; species Pseudoliparis swirei. The sequence goes on along the minus strand of NC_079389.1, from coordinate 8,143,057 downwards.
AGCTTCATCAGTGTTTAGCTTCCCCTCGCTCAGTTCACATACAATGCTAAATATACAGTGCATGGTTCATGAAACAGCTGCTTCTGCTGTTAAGTGACCGTAAACCAGGATCTAAGATAAGCTATATTTATTTTCACACAGAAAGGCTATAAGCTTGACAAACACGCTGGCGGGCTACACGCTCGTCTCCTGCTTTTGGTTCACCGGAGGTTCGCCTTTCATGTTAGCTGAACGGCACGCATGATTGGCTATCTCGGCTGTAAACAGCTTATTAAATGCGAAGAAAATATGTTATCAGAGCGTCAACTAAAATCAGCAGCATCTCCAGTAAGTTGTGAAACTATAAATACCCCCATGGTGAGTATATTCTCCATATTCAACTCTGATTATTCAGAATATGAAAGACATTAGCTGATGGTGTTGATTGTTTGAAATTGTTACGGACAAGTTTCTTGGATGATTTTGTACTCTAAAGAACAAAACTTAAAAGATAAATCAGCAATGAATTGCACAGAGTGGAAAAGTGCTGCTGTCTGCTCTCTATGGGTGAAATTGGCATGCTGCACTCTTGGCCACACCCTAATCTGCTGCAAACTAAATTAAATCATATGCTTTTACATCTCTGATTGCAGAGTCTCTCGGGCTGCAAAGTGATTGTATGCCCTTTTTAAATCAGCGTGATTTTCTTTCTTTGATTAAAAAGCAAGAGAATGAGAAAACACTGGTTTACAATCGTATTCACATTAACGTATTACAGTCACCTGCATCAATACCACCATCATCAACATGCAATTTAAACGCTGCAGAAATAGGCATACTGTGCTTCTGCCTGCCAGTTAATGTCCTTATTCAAGGTTGCCAACCATAAATGAAAGAAAAAGAGCAGCTTCAGTGACGGTGGCATCCGTACTCTATATAATTATCCCGAGATGAGGAATGAAAGAAAACGTTGCATAAAAGTATCATGGGAACTCTCATTACCTCCATCATGAATTTGAATCTGATTGTACTTTGGACGAGAACTAAGATGATAGCGGTTACGGGTAGACGTGGACCAGACCCGTGTGCCCCGAAGGCCGACTGTGTCACACTGTAGGACCCTGATACTGTGTGACAGACCTGCCTGTCTCACTGTCACATCAACCGGCTGCTTTGAAAGAGAGGAGCTGTCATATTTATCCCAAAGATGATGGAACTCATACTAACTGAAAATGCACAAATATGGATATGAAATTAAATATAGCGGAGATTAACATCAGTCATTCACAATTCATCTTTTTCACTAACTGTTAATACTCTAAAGGTGTTGGTTACCATGGTAGCCACAGGGATAATCTGAAAGGGGGATGGTAATCAGATACTCTATGTTGCTTAATATGTCTATATCTTTACTCATATACAAATAATATATATATATACATATATATATATTTATAGATATGTACCTAAAACTATATCTATCTATAAATTTGTATTTACATCTATATCTATATATCCATGTCTACTGGCTACAATTCGCACAGGCTCACCAAAATTACAATAGAAAATATTAAAAACGTTTCCTGGTCTGATGAGTCTCGATTTTAGCTGCGACATTCAGATGGTCGGGTCAGAATTTGGCATAAACAACATGAACGCATGGCTCCATCCTGCCTTGTATCACTTGCTCAGGCTGCTGCTGGTGGGCTGTGGGAGATAGTGATGCTATCATATCATCATGCACCCAAATCTCTAAGGAATGTTTCCAACACCTTGTATAATCTGTGCCAAGAAGAACTGATGCAGGTCTGAAGACGCTGCCAATAGTTCTTATGTGTAGCTAATAAAGTGGCTGGTGAGTGTGTATCTGTATCTCTATCTACATATCTGTATCTATATCTATATATCTATATATAACTAAATCTGTATCTACAGTATATCTGAATCTACATCTATATATTTCTATATCTACATATACTGTATCTATCTATATATAGATGTATCTACATATATATATATATATAGATATACATAAACTGTATATATCTATAAATCTGTATATATATATATATATATATCCATCTATCAAGACATATATACTCTCACAGTATTTCAATTCAAATTGTAGATTATGTAATGTACATGCTCTGTAAGTAAAACATGACACATGAGGTTTGTACCTTGTATGTCATAGAAGTGCATATGTGTGTGTGTGTGTGTGTGTGTGTGTGTGTGTGTGTGTGTGTGTGTGTGTGTGTGTGTGTGTGTGTGTGTGTGTGTGTGTGTGTGTGTGTGTGTCACAAACACGAGTGCTGTAAATGAGCCCGGCCCTCGGTTGAACTGTACAATGTTTGTCAGCCAATTAGCATCATGAGTTAGTGCGACAGCAGTTTGGGGAGCACCTCACATGCAGAGAAAAGCTGATGGGAGCTGATGGGCGCAGCAGAGCGTCGTCGCTGGTGACTGAAGATGAGGAATATGTGTGTGTGTGTGTGTGTGTGTGTGTGTGTGCGTGCGTGTGTGTGTGGAGGGGGGCGGGTGGGGTTGACAGCATCCAAACCACAGCTAATGAAGACATCAGCTCACTAGCCGTCAAAACTGGCATTATGGCGTGAAGATATTGCTCAGACGGCGCAGACGGATCGTCAGATGAACACGTGCCGGTGCAGGGAACACAATTATCTCACTCCATCGTGATGCTGGTCTCCTCGTGGCGTTGCATACAGCTCGTCAAATGTGCTGAATTTACCGGAAGAAAACAGCAAATACAATCAGATTGGCTCTGTTTGTTTGATGGATCCGTCTGATTTGAGTTGTTCTTCATCGCAGTCTTCCTCACTGTATTTGCCTGCTTTATTTGGGCACGCATTCAGGCAAATACAGTAATCCACAACGACTGGAATATAGTGACTTAACGTGGTGGCAAAGGGATGCTGAAAGTTTTCACTCCTATTCTTTCCAGCTTACTCTCATTTTAGTTATGGTGTTACCATGACAACCTGAAGGCTAGAGTGTTGGGAAGAAAAAACATTTCACAGTGGCGTAGCAGGTACATATAATGGAATATAAAACACACACATGGCTAATGACATTTTTATTTATTTATGCTAAATAAAGACGGGCAATATATACTAAGTAGCAAATAATACATTCCATTATCCAAACCGCACATCCTAATCAGAGCCCCAGCTGGGTTCTCCTGGTCTCATTCCTCTCACACACTGTGTCACAAGGTAGTTAAAGTTAAACCGACCGTGACATTTATTCTCCCTCTAACTTCCAGGATAGCACTTTGGATGCGAGAACCCGACGGCCGCTGGGACTGAGGGAAGCCTTCGGCGCCACGGGCTGATATATTGGCTGGTTAGCAGCTGGCGTGGCCTGTGCTGTTAGATTCCCTGATAGCTGCACGGCTATGTGTGTTGACTGGCTCTGAGAGGCTGATGAACCAATGTTTTGGAGGCAGCTGACAGTTCCCCCTTACTCTCATCCTTCAGCTGAGGGACCTCTTCACTGCAGCAGCTTTGTCTGTTTCAAAATCAGATAACGTCAATCTGTCCACACACACACACAGACAGACACACACACACAGACACACACACACGCAGCTTAACTGTTGTTTTCCCTTTTTCTCACCCCGGGAAGTTCAGTCAGAAATCATAGTTGTGCGAAATTGAAAAGTCTGACATCTCAGCCATCGTGATTCTTCTGTCTCCTTGGTGATGCTTGATTTAGATTGCCATTGCCAGCACGTACTTTGCAAGCCAAATAGATGCATGGCAACTCCCACTGGGTTAGTTGTATATATATCATCAGTTATTCACATTGGGCACCTGTTGCTGTCACTGTCTCTTTGACATAAATACCCAATTGGTTTATTAAAGAGGGTTTGTGAATGATTCTAGCATAAGGACAGTCGTGATAACAAGTAGCTGCCAGGCTGGCACCACAGGAAAGCAGCAGTCTCACAGTGAAAGCCCCTGCACTCCAATGAAGACGTATCAACGTTGAATTTGATTCATCATTTTATCGCTGGGAAGTCTGTTGAATGTAATCCCGAAACAAAAGATCTATCTCTTGTTTGTCAGTATGTCAACGTTATGGCTGTCACGTTAAATGGAGTGGTCTGTGGAGGGTAGGAGAGAGGGAATGACATAAGGAGAAATACGCTCAATCAAGAGTCAGTGAGGATTCATTGTTTTATTCTTGTGCCTACTGGCAATGTTAGGAAAAAAACAACAACAACACATTAGAGAAATCAACCACAGAGCAGGATTGATTTCCATTTGAAACATGAAGTCGGCATCTTCCTCTCTGTTTGTTGAGTCTGTGTTCTGTCAGAGGAGACATATGGCACATTGCACATATGATTAAAGAGATAGCAGCGACAGCATGCATGCATAGCACTCTAACAGGAAAGACACATATCGGTAGGTTACACTATCATAACAGGAAGCACGCAGATGAAGCTTCTTGCGGGCGTTCGTCTGAGCAGTTCCAGTATGTGAGAATAGGGCTGTGAAAAAAAAAAAGAATAAATGGGAGCTCTGAGTTTGGTGAGAGGTCCCTTGACAGGGAGCAGAACAGGCTATTACTTCATATTGCACCATTTAAGCTGTTTTTTATTTTGGACCTCTCCAGCTCCTTCTGACTCTGGGGATAACGATCGGGCCTCAACAAGAGAAGGCAGACAGCGCTTAACGGTTAAAGGAGCTGTGTACAGCTTGTGTGTCTACACTTGTGTTGGGGTGGGCTCGGCTGAATGAAGTAACGCCTACTCTCTGAGAGACCTTGGCTGTCACTCATGCTCAATTTGATTAGACTATTCTCAAAAGCTGCAAATCTGGGAGACGATGTGAACAGTCTGAGGTGTTTTCATCCTCTATTCTCTCTCACAGAGGGCTCGTGTGAACATGCCAATGCAATGAAAGACGTTTTAAAGGGTCAGATTGGGTGCTGCAATTTGACTCTCACCCTTTTCTATCCGTGAACCTGTTGAGGGCCACACGTCTCTGTCCGTTGGAGTAACAATGGCGCCCTCTAGTGCCGGAGGATGATACGACTGCTGGGGAGAGACAACAGAGTGAAATATTGTGTCTTTTGGTTCAGGGGAGGCACAGAAGGCTGTTTCTGTAAGCCCTGGGTTCACGAGAGGCTAGAGAGCAGTTGAGGGTAGAAGCAAAGAGATGCAGTGAGCGAAGGTGAGGGGACGCAAAAAGTGCTTCAGAGAAGACTTTCAGATTTCAAGAGACGCATTACATAATTTGTGCAGATGGTAGTTTTGAGTGTCTCTATCCCCTCATGTCACCCCTACTTCTGCCAGGACACATTATCCTCTTGTTCAGGAGGGTTCCGGACTACTGTGTGGTGTGTAGGTGTGTGTGTGTGTGTGTGTGTGTGTGTGTGAAACAGGACATGATTAAATACACACAAACACCATATACAGACAGAGACATAGGTAGAAAAAAAACAACGAAAAAAAAAAAAAAGAGAACATTTGACTTCTCACGACAAAGAGTCTAAAGTCAGCTGTGTGTGTGTGTGTGTGTGTGTGTGTGTGTGTGTGTGTGTGTGTGTGTGTGTGTGTGTGTGTGTGTGTGTGTGTGTGAAACAGGACATGATTAAATACACACAAACACCATATACAGAGATACATAGGGAGTGTTTGCTTCAGACAACGAAAAAAAAAACAGGAAGCCCAGTAGACCACAAGAGAACATTTGACTTCTCACGACAAAGAGTCTAAAGTCAGCTGCTGTATTTACCATATCCGCCATCTTAGTCTGCGTGCTTGTATTTGCTATATTCAGCGCAGATGGAAATGTCTTTTCTTGCCGGAATTTTCATTATAAACCATAATATCAGACTAATTGAAATCTTGACCAGATGATGACACTAGACACGTGGCAAAGGGATTATCAAATGTATTGCAATTCATTCTGCGAGTAATCGGTACTAAGATTTATGACTCAAATTATTCCCTTCTTAATAATAATGATAATAATAATAATAATAATGTATTATTGAGTGAAATATCTCAGCAATTACTTGATGTATTGGCACAAGTCAATGTCCAGACATGTGGTTCCCGGGACATGAATCCACCCGCTTGGTGCAACTCTAGTGCCACCGTGATGTCTTACAGAGTGAAAGGTTTCAACTATTGCATGATTTGCTATCATAAAAGCTTGTTAGCATTCATCCATTGAGCTCATATGTTCATCCAATAGTTGTTCAGATATTTTACCAAAACCAAAAATGTATTTACAATACATGGTGGCACAAAAGGAATAGTAGGACCATCCCAAATGCATAAGTGAAAGCATGAATTATTATAATTTTGGCAATGTATGTGTGTCAATAAACCAGATAGACAGCATACTCATTGAATATGAACGGAATGCAAGTGAACTGGTTGGCAAATTGTCTTTGCTTCAGCTTTGAGATTACTAACCTTTCAGTTTCATAACCAGGCGACTGTTTCTCTACCTCCAGACACTGCTGTGATATCACCTTCCACATGGCATGCCTTTCATAGATTATCTGTGTGTGCACGTACAGCGTTCACACTCCAAGAGTTCAAGGGGCTGCAGTTTAAGATGTAACAAAGGGCGACATGGTTTTCATGAATGTAGTCCATTCATGGCACATAAAGGTCAGAGCATAAAGCGGATGCCATGAGTCAGATGTGGAGATAATAGCAATGGAGATAACCGGCTCAAAGCATCCAGCTGTGGGAGCCAAAAGGTCTTCTGACACCTCTGAGTTTGGGATATTTGGAAAGAGAAATTCTGCATTCAGTGTCAGAACAAGAACTGATGAAATAACTGTTTATTTTGCTCATGTTCTATGACTTTATTAAGGCAGATAGCACGAGGAGGGAGGTGTGCGCTCCATTTGGTCCCCCCGTACATCACCACTGATTCTCCTCCCAAATTCAGTATTTCTTTCTCCGCTCTCACAGGCATTGCCATGGAAACACAAGACAGTGGTATTACAGTAAAGGTAAGAGGGAGGCTGGAAGGAGCCAGTCCAGCAGACTGTGAAGGGACCAAAGACAGAGCTACATGTGCAGCATCTCTTTGGGGCTGAGACGACGACGCCACGCCTCGAGGGTACTTCTAGTCTCAGAACACGACTGTAAGTTTGACCTCGTCGGGCAAGAAGAGCATCTGTAATCTGGTGTCTGCCCGTTTGCTCAAAGGTGAAGGCAAGCGATGGATTCCATTCTTGTCTCCCATACAGATGTTGGTGTTAATCATTGATAGTGCTGATGCCGGGAGAAAAGGGAAAGAGAGAGAGCTGACTTTCTTCTCCTTTATGTTTGATTGGATTACTCTCCAGCATCTGCTTTTGTAGAGCAGGAACATCTGTTTAAAATGCTGAAACTGCATTTTGGCAGCGATTCAGACCGCATGTATGTGGGTACAAGCCCGTGGAAAGAGTGAGACTTGTTTTCAGTTCAAGTGCTGACTTAAATCTGTACTTCATTCTTACACCTACAATTTAAACGTATTTCCATGCAATTGTAGGGGATACAATTACATTTAACACATCTAAAACACATAACATTTAAAGGAAAGAAATGAAAAATGAAATGATTTGAGGTTATTCACGTGGCCAATCAAGAACACAGAATGTTCTGGTTGTGTATTTGGGATTTTTGATCTGCTGGTCACAAATGATGACACTTGTGTCTATTGACAATTCATACATTATTATGGATGTAAACACCTTGAAATCTCATAGTGATTAGTTTCATTTGAATGTGATTGAGTACAGCCAAATGTATGACAAATATTTCATTTATTAGGACTCCTCAAAGCACATTCATCCACATCCTACAATGGCAGATGTGATCCCTTCATTGTATAAACTCTTGTCTTGCCAAATGCTTCTCACACACATATCTCAGCAGTCATCCTGCCTGAACCACAGAGCACTTCCTGCCTGATTCATGTCTGTGTTAGCTGCAGAGAAAAAGTTTCAACTGGTGGCACCCGTTGTGCTCAGCCGCTCCCTCAGACACGCTACGCTTTGACGTCTCCCCACCGAGACAACGTATCACGCTGCCTGCTACGTTAAAAGGAACTTGTCAGTCAGAACATGTGCTCTGTAGGCCTTAAGCCACAAAGTTAATCTCCCGCCAAGCTCAACTGTCAATTGCAGTCGGTAAGAAGCTGCTGTTTATGCCGCTGATACATTTTAGCTGTAAAACAGAAAGTTCCCATTTAATTTGAAAGGTTTAAGGAAATGAATTCATTCATGAAGGCAACATTATTCCCAGCTTCCACGGGCAGTAAAGCATTTATACTATTTATTTGTAAAACATTATCAACAGATTCATTGTTAAACTTTGAATAACAATTAATAATTGTAAAAAATACGTACAACTTTTTGAATTATAAAACAACTGCATATATTACATTTCACATAAAAAAATAGAAGTGCATTTGTGTCTCCTCTGAGCTCCTCTTCTGGTGGATGAGATTCAGTCATCTGCACTGGGCTTGGTTTTCAGTGTGTATTGCTCTGGCTCTGCCCACAGATTGGGATGCGACTTGTTTCCTCCTGAGACTTTGCTCCTGCATATCTTCAGCACCAGCAGGAACACGACCAACAGCGAGCAGATAACGACCGCTATAAGAATCCCCATCCACATGTCCGACTTGCATTCTGGCTCGGAGACGGCTTTGACCTCTCCTGCAAAGAAAAAGACGAAGAGATGCATCACCGGTGCCCACGGATGCATCATTCAATATCATTTCAAGCACTGCTGAGGGATGCTGCATCGCTTTCCGCTTACCTTCTGCATAGACATTGACAGTCAAGTATCCTGACTTTTCCACGGCAAGCTTCCTCCACCCATGAGACAGGGATAGGAGCCACTCTTCTACCTCACAGAAATACAGGCCGCTATCTTCAGGACTGGGCTTCAACACTGTGAGGCTGAACTGGTCGGGCAAAGGATGGCCGAATCTTAGCTGATCACCCTTTCCAAACCGGTCTTGCAAGGTGGAGTTGCGGTATGCTGTGTATATGGGGCGTTGTTCAGCTTCCGTCTCTTTCTGCCAAAACCATGTGACCTGGAATTCAGATTCACTGCTGGATTGGTTGGTGATATGACAGGGGATCAGGAGATCCTGGGATCCGCTCATGTTCAACCACTTTTCTTCCTTCAAGATAGACAGGTTGGTTTCTGGGCGGAAAAAAACACACAATTTATTCAACTATATCTTCACAAAGCAAACCAATCAATGGGACTTAAAAATTAAGTTCAGAAGTATACAGACAGACGGGGAAGAAGTCAGCAGGGAAATAAGACAAAGGGGAGATTAGAGTGCTTTGCAAATGGAAGAAGCAGGAAACACAACCAAAACTGATCTGTAATAAGAAAAGAGAAGAGCAAGTCGGGCATATGTTGGTACATGATAAGCCAAAGAAAACCACATGCATAAAACCATCGACACCACAGAGAAAAACATATGACAGCACCGTTAGAGAAACGGTTACTTTGCTGAGAAATGGAGCAGTACGTGTGCAGGTGTGGAGCACCAGACAGACTAACGGCAACATTTTAGAAAGCGGGCCAGAAAACGTCACAAAAAAGTAGTTCGATATACTCGTGATGAAGTAAAGGTTCAGGGGCCGTATTCAGCAAACCAATGATCTTGATCGAAGAATAGTTTTAAAAACATTTCATCTTTAGTGCTGAAAACACACTGAAGAGACCTTTAGATACAAATGTTTCTCAATTGGTGCAAACTGAGCAAATAAAATCAGCGAGAAAGAAAGGAGAAATAGATCATGATGGAAACCTCTCATTTGAAATGAGCTAAACAGTTTGAACTGTGAGCATTATGTGTCCACGTATGGCACAGGTGTCAAACACAAGGCCCGCGGGCCGAATGCGGCCCACCACGTCATATTATGCGGCCCCTGACGGCTTGAAAGATACATGATCACCTATATATCCTGTGCTTTTATTTTGAAGGTTTCAAATTAAATGGATTTGTGTTATAATATTAGAGAAATGTTCTTGCGTACAATATTTCTACTCTTGAATAAACAATCATCAAATGCAAAGAGAGTTATTCAACAATATGTTCGGGAGTAGTTTATACAGCGCTTCAGTTACACCGGCCCTTTAAGAGGCGGCCGTGACGCTGATGTAGCCCACGGTGAAGATGAGTTTGACTCCCCTGACGTAGGGCCTCGTCACCTATAGAAGGAAGCTTGTTTTTGAACTCGGTTTTCAGGGGCCTATAAAGTGGTATGGCCAACGTGTTTTTGATGACTTACGTATTCAAACACACACACACACACACACACACACACACACACACACACACACACGCAGACACTTACCAGGCTCGATAACTGTCAGCTCCGTAGTTTTGGACACCGTGGAGAGCTGATACCAGTCCCCATGCGGCTCTTGCAGCCACTCCACCACCTCGCATATGTATGAGCCATTATCTGAGCTCCGAGCTTGCCGAATACGAAGCTCAAAACTCGGGCCCTTAGTGCGCTTCATGCTGATTCGCTGCCTGTGGCTCTGCTGTACCTGGGGTGCGAATGTGACGAGGGCATCCTGGTCCGAGCTCACGATGGTCCGATTCTCTGCCTGTTGCTGCAGCAGCCAGGTGACAGCGTAGCGGGAGGACGCAGAGGGTTTGGAGATAACGGAGCATTTTATTTCTACGTCAGCGTCGGTATTTGTTGTCAAGGCAGGCGTGGAGGTCAGCACGAGCTCGCTCACTAAGAGAGGGAGAAGATAAAGAGAAACAGAATGTACAATGCAGCTTTCATCCAACATTTGACATGTAGTCTGTTAGGTTGTTATACATATAGAAAGATATTATAATAGGAAATATTAGGGAGAATATTATTATGAATGTATTATGAAGCATAAGGGAAAGACTGTTTTCTCTATGCAAATGTTACATGTAAATGGAAAGAGTTAATGTATGTTGCATGAGAGTGAATGTTAGTTTAGCATTTCAGAAACGTCGAAGCCGGTTGAAACCCGTGACGTTACTTTAATCCGGAAAGTGACCTACTAGACTTTTATTGTGAAGGAACTGTTTAGTTAGCTGCCTGATTTCCATCATCTGCGAAGTGCCCAGTATCTGAACCTTTATAAGTCTTACAAATCTCAACGGTACCTGGGTTCTGCACCAAAACAGCCAGCTGGTTGGATGGAGGCAACTTCTTGTGAACGTTCTCCAGGAAGACAGACACCCAACACTGGTAGCTTCCCGCCTCCCTACGGCTCGCACCATTAATGAGCAGATAGTAAACCACTTCGTTCTCTTTGTTCTCTACTTTCAGCTGGTAGCGCTGCTCGTCTCCAAACCAGCTGATGGCACCGTCAGAGTACACAGTCAGGATGTTATCTTGGGTCGAGGCATAACGCTGCAGGCTCCAAGTCAGTGTGATGGGTACGCGTGGCCCTCGGACCCGGCACATCAACTCCACTTTGTCTCCGACGGTCACTTTGCTGTTGCGACTTATCAGAAACACTTTGACGAACGAATCTGCGAGGAAACATTTAAAGCCGTCAGCAATGGAGAGTGAGAAAGCAGAAGTTGGAGATCATACAATCGTCATGTGATCAAAGTTTTAAAATAAGAGATAAACTGCATTTCTAATACAGTCCGTCTCTTCTCTTGTTTTTTCATCACGCGTGCACATGGTTTCTCAATTTAATTTCTTTCTTTAAAATAAGACATGATGAGCATGCCCATAATCATCAACATATACTTTTAAACATGTCTTTGCCAGTATTTCTATGTCGGCAACATATAACCTTGACCTTAAAGCGGTCTTAACACTTTCTTTTATTCAATCCAAAGTCTGTGCTCGAGTGTCATTTCAACAAATACATGCTGACTAGAATGTGAGCTCTAAAGCCCTGAAGGTGAACCCAACGATATCTACGCCACTTTTATTTTGTTGATTCACTTGTAATTGGGCTTAAAAGTGCAAAGTTTGTGCCGATTACGATCCAGAATAATTTTCCTCATTAGTGCCAATTACTTTGACATTTCTGTTGCATGCAAATGAAAATTGCACAGCAATTGCAAGAAAGATAAAGAGTATATAAAAAGACACGATTCTGAGTGTGCACGTTTCACCATGAATGGGTCTTGAATCATCTAACACGGACACATCTTACCTGTAGGAGCCACCGTCACAGTGGCGTCCTGTGATTGGCTGTTGGTCTTGCTATTGATTTTCCATTCGGACACGGCACACTGGTAGACGCCTGAATCCGAAAGTGTGACTTCCTCCAGCTCCAGGGTGAAGGTGTCAGTCGCTGGACGCGTCGCACGCACTTTGCGGCTCATGAACTCCCCCGCTTTCTCCGTGACGCCCTGCTGACTCAGACCGATGACGCTGGTGAAGGCGGCCGCCGACGCGGACGCCGGTTTGCGTCGCCAGGTGACGGAGAGCTGGCCGTTGACCCTGTGCACTTTACAGGTGAGCTCCAGCCGGTGCCCTTCGTGAACACCCACGCTGTTTTGCATTTCAACTGAGAGGCCGCTCTCTGCGATGACACACGGCAGCAGACAGATGGAAACATAGACACTTTATTGTGAGTATTATCCTAATAATAGCCTCCATTTCAAAAGACACAATGAAAAAAAAAACGAGGCTAAATCAAAGCCTGAGTAAACGACTGCGTGTGTGTGTGTGTGCGTGTGTCTCGGTCAGTGTGGGCACATTTGCTGACTGACCTGTGGATGAGATGCTGACCAGCTGGGATCTGGAGTCATGGGCTGCTCTCCGTGTAAAGGTACCATCCTGGCCTCGGTCCTGAAGCCACGCCCTACAGATATACTCTCCCTGGTCCTCGGTTCTGACGGGCTGCAATATGAGACGGTAGTCTCTCTCCCCGATCCGGGCTGCCCTGAGCTCTCCTTCTTTCACTCGCCCGCTGTACTCGGGCCCCGCGGACAGGATGCCCGTCGGGCCAATGCGGGCCAACTCGATATCGTCCCTGAGCCAGGCGAGAGAGAAGAACCTTTCCTCCAGCTTCTGTGCGTCTACGTTGCAGGACAGCGACAGCTCTTGCCCCTCCTGCAGAGTGTCCGACTGTGCGGAGATTATCACCACCAGAGACGACGTGTCTGGCACCACCTCTACTCACGGCACACAAATAAAGCACAGTGAGACAAACACACACACACACACTGTCAAGAGGCCATTGCCTTGAGGAAGAACAAAGCTGAATGTGTTGACTCATATCACGATGTGCTCTTTCATACATCAAATCTGTGAGATGATCGCTGTTTCTAACCTCTGGCTTTAACATTCAGGATAGTTTCCTTTGCCTCCTTTTGTGCGATAGTGTACCAAGAGTTGTCAGGATCTTGGATCCACTCCTGCGCCTGGCAGTAGATCCTTCCTTGGTCTGAAAGCTGCAGCTGAGCCACGTTTAGCTTGTACGTGGCCTCTCCCGTTTTATCTAACCTTATCAGTCCAGCTTGATGACGCCATTCAAACCCCGAACCAGGGCTGAGTGTGAAATCTCGATCCAGAGAGATGATAGGCCGAGCGTCGTCCTCGCTGTCGTTATGGAGAAACCAGACAAGAGACAGATGGGTGTGCTGGACGCTGTTGCTGGAGGCGTGGCACGTCAACGTGAGGGCATCTCCCTCATTATGGCTCAGTGAGGGGGAGGCGGTTGATGAAACACTGAGGGAGTTGTCTATCACTACGGCAACACGTACAAAAAAAAGAGACAAAGACTTGAAAGTCATCTCAAATACAGCAATGCAGTGACATTGAAAAGTACGTCTTAAAACTCCAAAGGGGACTGCTTACCTTTCACTGTTGTTATAGCACCGTAGGTTCCATGATAAGCCGTTTCGGGGTTGACGACAGAACATTCATATTCCCCTTCATCCCCTTTCTGGAGGCTGTGTATCTCAAACAAGACGGAGTTTGGGGTCACATGGGTCACGGTGATTTCTTTGCTCCTCACACGGACAGTGTACATGGCGTAGCTGAAGCCCGGGTCCCTCGTGCTGATGATCTTGAGCTCGACTGTGGGATTTGCAGGCTTCTTGACCCGGAATTCAATATCTTTTCTCGTGTCGTGACTGGCAAAACCGCTCACGTTGCAGGAGATGGAGAGCGGCGAGCCCACCACGCGATACAGAGGCCCAGCCTGTACTTCAGTGTGCACTCTGGCTTCGCCTGTGTGAAGGAGCACAGACGGTCAGTTGAACCTTAAAGATTCAGTCTTTTATGTAATTATATATATATATATATATATATATATATATATACTGTATATTTGTGTCACAATCCAGCATCTGTTCTGCAGACAAGTAAAGCACTTGCTGCTGGAATATTTATTTAATTACGTTGCAGAGACCATTCTTTTTTAAAGATTGCACCTGTCTGACTGACAAAAATATCCGAAAATTTCGTTCTGCGGGAGGGGGGGGGGGGGGGCTGATGGAATGTCACTCTTGCCTGTCTTCAAAACTTGAGAGCCCTGTATAAGAAATATCAACACTTTACACACATTGGTTTTGATTTTTTTGTTAGATATTGAGGTCACTGTAACATACAATTATGTAATCTTCGGAAACTTTGAGGGCCCTAACCCTACATGATGTGGAAATAATTTTTTTGTCCTGTTCTTTTTTTGTTCTTTTTGATTTTAACAAAATTAGTACCACAATCCAACTGCAGCAATTCAGTGTCGGCTACTTACCGCAGTGCAGCAGTCCCAGACAGAAGAGTAAATGTGCCCTGAGACATGAAGGCAGGGGACACTTCATCCTGAAGCTGCTGCTGCCTCAGAAGTTCACCCCAAAGCACCCGAGGCCCCCAGTGCGTGTCCCTGTGAGAGAGCCAGCCTGTGACATTTACGTGGTTAATGCTTCCTGTCGGTACACCAAGAGGAAGTCTGACAGCGCTCATTGTACACCAACACTGTGTATGGTGCAACAATGGGGGTGGAGTGGCGTGAACGCGCTGCATTCTGGAGACGTCCTCTGAGATCCGCGCGCATCCATGTCCTAGAAAGTGTTTTTCTTTCTACACCAACTGTTTGTAACACTTCCAGTCAGAGTAAAGCCGAGGTAACTTCCGGTTTCCCAGAATTCGATTAGCCTCTTCGATCATTCATTTTTAGGCCATATTTTTAAAGACCGTTTCTGACACTGTCAAAAAAGAAAGAAAAAGTAAATATATGAAGTCGTAATTATGAGATGCCATTTCATAAATCTTTACAATGTCTTATTTTGTTATTTTTTCACATCAGAGCCATGATTTCTACCAACATTTAAAGGGGAAATAAGATTGGACTCATTTCGATTGTGCTTGAATGGCGCAGTAGCGCCACCTAGTGGAGAAGATGACAGCATCCATGCTGCTGCAGCTGTGTGTGTTCACGTGTCATCTTTGCCTCTGTTACTGCTATGATTGAGTAAATACATGCTGGGAAATTTGGTGTATCTTGATTAGAGAACAGCTGGGAATAAATACATACTAAAGATGATGTAGGGGATTTTTCTTAATTTCTATATACTACAACAACATATAATCCATTACCATCTATATGATTGAAAGTAGTTTAAGTAGCAGCAACATACTTACCACTATATATGGCATTTTATTACCTATATCCCCATAATGTACTATTATGTTGTTGTATTTTTATTACATGATATGCTATATCACAGTATTATTTTTTATTTCCATGATTATTAGATATTACAATATTATAACAATGGGCCACTTGTCCAGGAAGCATCCGGCCGTCCTATGGAGGCGCCTGGTTTGTAAACACCTCATCACTGACAGCAGGAGCAGGATATCTGGTCCCCCCTGAATCACACAGTAGACCACAGCTGACTTCAAAATAAACTACCTAAATTATTACAACCACTTATTGCATGCATGCACAACAACAGAGTAAACATAGTTTTGAGTTATGTCTTGATCACAGTCCCTGATTGCAATTACAACTCAGACTATATGACACAAAGGTCAGAGTTAAATGATGTGTATGTACTGTATTTCTGGTTTCCTGCTGCATAAATAGTTGCATAATTCTCTTACAAATTAAAAGGTATTATATTTATTAATTTTCAATTATTTTCTATTTGATTCAAATAGTTCTATATCTGTATTTTCCTTAAAGTCTCTATGTGCTGCTGATTTCTCTGGGATCCATTCAGTATTGTATAATCTTATCTTTATTTTTTATCTCTTATGAATATGCTTTGTTTAAGGTCTTCAAGCCTAAAAAGTTAAATCTGAGAACCTAACTATGGCTTGTGGGAGCCAATGTATAAGGGATGAAGGGCCTTGTTCAGGGGCACCTTAGTATTACCTCAGTCCCCAACAGTCAAACAAAAAGATTATGTTGGCAGCAAATGGACAGACAACAACATAAATAAATTCTAGAGTGTACTCCTAAATCTACTTCAAACCCTTGCACATGTGAGGATGAGTGTTTTCTGTTGGAGGACACCTGGTGTCTGTGTTTCAGAGGAAAAAGGGGAAAAGTGAGTGACTGAGGGGAACTTAACTCAGCACCAGAAGAGGAAGTGTCTCGAAACAAGCATTGCTACATACGCATGCTTCTCACAGAACAGGAATAGGAAGTATGAAGCGAGCAGGCAAAAACAAATCCACATCTCAAAGCGGCACAACTGTTGCAAGCGTAAACCACAGGGATCTTTCAACTGGTGCAGGTCCGTCTTGCCAGTTTCTTTCGTAAATGATGAGTGACTCTCTGGAGAAGACGACAGACTGTCCCCTGCAGCTTCTTGCAGAGGACTCCAGTCAAGACGGGGAGAGAAACAGCCCGACGGGGTCAAGTGAGTCACCTTGGGAAGATGGAGGTCTACCCGTGGAGCTGCAGAGAGGGATGGAAACCCTCCGAGTGAACAGAGAACTAACCGATGTAGTTCTGTGTGTTCAGGGACACGACTTCCCTTGCCATCGAGCCATACTCGCTGCTGCCAGTCAGTACTTCAGGTGAAATGCATCCCAAATGGTCTAACGCCACTGTAAAGGCACTGCTGGTATCCTTGAATATGTGTTTCCTGTGTAGGGCCATGTTCTGCAGTGGTCTGAAGGAGAGTCGCGAGGAGCGTGTGGAAATAAAGGGGTTGGACAGCGAGACGATGCACTCGCTCCTGGAGTATACCTACACCAGCCGTGCCCTCCTTACGAACTCAAATGTCCAGAGAACACTAGAGGCTGCCAGTCAATTTCAGGTAAAAGGACAAATACTTTCAATAGAAGTTGAAGGAGACGCTCGATAAGTGTACTTTGCACGTTCCTTGTCTCCTTCACAGAGTTCCATCTAAATCTTGATCTCCAGCATCAATCAGCATCTTACCTCCTATCAGCATCAATCCCATTTGTTTTCAAAGAGTTCTATACAAAAGGTTGACTGTTATTATCCAAGAAGGTGATTCTTTTTTTTTTAGCTTGTCACTTTTTTGACTTGACCCTATTTGGGTGTGAAAGGGTTTTATTAGATGAGTAACTTCTTCCCGTCCGACGCAAGAGTGAAAACATGCGTAACATAAACCATCAGAATGAATAAAGTTATACCCAACTGCAACAGTTTACCGTTTAGGGAAGTGAAAGTTGCCTCGTTGTTTACATAAGTTTTCCAGACAGGCCTAAATGAACTACACAGCTGCACCACACAAGGGGGATTTTAGTTTTTTATGAAAAAGAAGTTCCAGCATTCTTGTTGGTACTATTTAGGACTGGGATTAATATTCAGGCCACACGTTGAGGATGTGCGTGAAATAAAAGCAACTTTATTTATATAACCCTTTTTCAATTGGAGTTACACAAACTCAGCAAACAGTACAGTGGCGAACGGAACGAAATACAAAATAAAACAATGAGGAGCGAACAAAACATGCAATGTTGGTTATTGTTAAAGGGGAAGGGCAAGAAAACTATGAATTTCTAAATGTCATGTGACCATGTCTCCTCATCGAGGATACTCTTGAGAAACCCTGTGTGTGTGTTCATCAGAGTGCCAACTCAGTCTTGACCTTGACACCACTGCCTGGCCTCTTGTAGTTCCTGCGCGTGGTGGACGCATGCGCCGACTTCCTGAGCAAGTCTCTGCACCTGGAGAATTGCATCGGGATCCTGAGTCTCGCCGACGGCCACGCCTTACCGGCGCTGAAGACCGGGGCCCGAGACTACATCACCACTCACTTCTCCCAGGTCGTCCGGCAGCCGGACTTCCTGGAGCTGCCGGCCAAGTCGCTGGAGGCCGTCCTGCAGAGGGACGACCTCGACGTGAAGTGCGAGGAGTGTGTGTTCGAAGCCCTGATGCGCTGGGTGAGAGCCCGGCAGGATGAGCGCTCCCCTTCGCTGGCCGGGCTGCTTGCACATGTGCGACTGCCACTGCTGGAGTCTGCTTACTTTGTGGAACAAGTGGAGTCGGATGAATTGATTCGACGGTGCAGCGAGGCGTTCCCCTTTCTGCAAGAGGCACGCATCTACCACCTCTCCGGCACAGAGGTCAGTATGCAGAGCTGACATTATTTATATTTAACTAAATGCTGGTTGGATATTTTAGAAACACCATATTTGTCATATTTTTTATCAAATATAAAATTCAGCACTACACGCTACCAGGCTCAGCTGTGGAGACACTGGTACAGCTGTCTATTTATAAAGCATGTGTAGTTCTTTGCAGGGGCATCGTTAGGCCTATTTTATGGGGGCTTCAGCCCATGAAATATCACTATGACCCTGAAATTATGTCTCGTGTGTTATCATATCCTGAATGCAAGAAAACTACAGAGCAAAATCACTTTCTGATTGAACCAATCTATGAATTGTCTCTAACAATGGATATCCGGGCCCCCCCCCTCAAAAAAATAATTGCATTCATTACTCATCATACCACTAGCCTTGTGGGTTAGCCCCCCTTTTCTTTGAATCCTACAAACACCCCTGGTTCTTTGTTTTTTTTTACCTGTGATTTGTATGTATTTTATTATATTTTAATGTTTTGTACTATCTGGACCTTGAGTCTGTAATAAAAGTTTGATTGATTGATTGATTGTCAACCAACAGCCACAGCTACCCACGATACCCTTTAGTATGTTACACATTAAAAACAATCATTTTGTGATCATAATCACTGCTGCTTTTCATTTTGTGTATCGTGTAACGTGCCGTGTGCTTATAACATGATTATAGGTGGTCTCTGAACGCACAAAACCGCGAGCGCAGCACTTTCTGTCAGAGGTGTTCCTAATCATCGGAGGCTGCACTAAAGATGAACGCTTCATTTCCACCGTCACCTGTCTGGACCCCCTCAGGCGCAGCAGGCTGGAGGTTGCCAGGCTGCCAATTACAGAGATGGAGGATGAAACCCAAAACAGGAAATGGGTGGAGTTTGCGTGCATCACCTTCCGCAATGAAGTGTATATATCTGGTGAGAGACTCCCCATTCAAGTTTGATATAAAGAGGCTGAGTTACTTTAATGTGCAGATCCCCTACTGTGCAGATGAGAGTGATATTCTTCCCCGTCTACTGATTATGTTTCTGATAAGTTATGGTTTCTTTTTCTCCTCTCTTGATGTATTAATTTTTCGAACAATGTCATCATGTATGCTATGCTTCTGTCGTTGCAGGAGGTAAAGAGACACAGCATGATGTTTGGAAATATAATGGGGCCCTGGACAAGTGGATCCAAATAGAGTCCCTGATAACTGGGCGCTGGAGGCACAAAATGGCAGTGCGTGGGGGAAAGGTGTACGCACTGGGTGGATTTGATGGAGTTCAGAGACTGGACAGCGTGGAGGCCTATGATCCCTTTCACAATCGCTGGACACAGGTACACATACTGTAATTATATACAATGCAGTGCTTTTGTAAACACCAAATGTTCCTTAATGCAGCTGGAATTCAAATGTGTACAATAACAGCGACAACATGTATGTGAACGGCGTTACTCAAACTGACAGAGCGGTATCACCGTAGTCGGCAGTTTAGAGCTAATGGAACATTTGGCAGAAGACAGTGGAGGCCCAAAAGGAGCTAAAAAGGATAACGAATATGGGACATACCATTCATCAGGTGGCCAGAAACAGTAAATAGGCAACTGTGTGCTAACATGCGTACAATATTAACATTCTAAGTTTACAGCTTGTTGTTGCTCCTCCAAAATAGCACAATTAGAAATCAGGTCATGCAGGTTTTTAAATACCATCTTCCTCAGACACCAGATTTAATTATTTTTTCATTATCGTCTATTTCAACATGGCCCTTTTCAAAAGCCACATTTCATGAGCAGCATTCATAATTCCTTGACATTGTTGTTGTTGTTATTGAGCAGGTGGTCAATGGATTATTCTGGTAGCATTTATTGAGTTTGAAAGATGGAGATGAGGGTGATAAGTCTGGAAAGCGACAGTATAAAATACAAAGTGATGTGTTATTGGAAAAATAGCATTGTGAAATAAAAGCAGACGTTCGAAAAAAGGGCATTTTTATTTTGTATTTTTTATGTTTCAATTCAATTCAGTTTATTTTATATAGCCCAACATCACAAATTACAAATTTCGCCTCAAAGGGCTTTAGAATCTGTACACATACGACATCCCTGTCCCAGGACCTCACAAATATATGAATAATATATTTTATTTTCTATATTTCCCACAATCTCTTCATGTGATTATTTATTTCTTAGGTACTTTTATCGTTGAACACTTTGGAGCTCTATAATAATCATTAATTACAATACTATTACTGTGCACACGAGGTGTGAACTATCTGACAGTCCATAGAGTGCACTGCATTAAAACAATATAACTCACATTTTTACTGTTTGATTGTCCATATGACATTAAAATGTCCTTTTGGCTGTGCTTGCAGGTGACACCTCTTGCAGTGGGTGTGAGCTCCTTTGCCGCTGCAGGGTTTGACAGATGGATCTATGTGATTGGTGGCGGTCCGAATGGAAAGTTGGCAACTGATCAGGTTCAGTGCTGGAAACCTGGGACGGACAGCTGGGAACTGCGGGCGCCGATTCCCATCGAAACCAAGTGCACTAATGCAGTCACCTTCAAGGACTGCATCTATATAGTGGGTAAGTTGTTACTACATTTATACACAGAGGTATGTGTACTTTACATATAAGTATTTTATGTGTGAGGCACAAGGCCTCCTCTTGCTATCCGTCCCTAACGTCCGTCTAGAAATGGGAAAAAGAGGTTTTAGGTTTGCTGATCCTGCGGCTTGGAATTTGCTGCAGACTGATCTGGGTCTACGGGAACCGGTCTTTTTAAGTGTTTTTAAAAATAGATTAAAAGAGTTGGAGGTAGTTTCATCTGGTTGTAGATGTTTTCTTTGACGGAGGTGTGTGCACCTGTGTGAACTGGGTTATGATGACTTGAGTCTTAGTTTTGGTTTTATTCATGCCGTGATCTAAAAAATTATCTTTAAAAAAAAATATATTGTCTGTAACTGTTTTATGTTGTATGTCTGAAACTTTGTGGAATTTGCTGCTGCTGCTGTCTCGGCAAGGACACTCTTGTTAAGGAGATTTTTATATCTCAATGAGGCATTTCCTGGTTAAATACATTTAAAATTAAAATAATGTTCATGTCATGCTTCTTTTAAATTACATTTTCATTACTAACGGAGTATTCTTTATGTTGAAGTCTGAAAATACTTCCTCCATCACTGTAAGTTGGTGACTTTATTTAGAGTGTGTACACGTGTGTGTGTACAGGTGTGTATATGAAGAGTTTTATTCCAAAGTGAGGTGAACAAAACGTGCAAAAATAAGACTAGACACAGACTCAGAATGATTGCATAAAAATTAAAAAAACGTGTTAAAAAATGTGTTAGTTTTTCAAGAATGTGTGAGGAACTGATATGCATGTCTACTAACCAAAATGTTTTTTTTTCTCTGCCCGCGCCCAGGTGGTGCCATGCATGCCATGTACTGCTACTCACCTCTGTCAGACTCCTGGACCCTTGTGACCCGTCTGGGCGAGAGGGCGAGCTGCGCCATCGCCGCCTGTAACAACAAACTCTTCATCACTGGGGGGCGGGACAACAAGAACCAAGTTATCTCCACGGTGATGTGCTGGGACTCTACCCGCGGGACGCTGACAGAGGAGTGTGTTTTACCTCTGGGTGTGTCGCACCACGGCAGTGTTACGCTCATGAAGTCCTACACACACATACACAGAGTAACATCTGCTTCAGAGAGCCAATGACACACACTCCTGTGAACAGCACACCGAGAGTGATGAATAAAGAGATCATTATTTGTTCACGCATTGCTATGTACAATGTTGTTGTTAATGTAAGCCACTTAGGAATACTTCGAGTCATTCACGATGTTATATAATAAACAATAATGTCATTAATTGGACTTTTTATACCAATAAATACATTGTTCCATGGCTTTCAGTTATCATAAAGATTGCAAAAACATGCTGAACAATATTTTGATGACATTAATATATTAACTTAAGAAACGCCTTTCGAGGTGTGACACACACACACCAGAGCTGCACACACACACATACGTCTTTTCAAGTACTTATATAAAAACATTAGATTGACTGGCATTAACACACGTTGGTGGCTCAAATATCAGGAAATTTGAATTAATGTGTTGTACCCATGTTGTACCCGCATGTTGTACCCTGCATTCTGGCCTGGCAAAGGTCTTTTACGAGGCATCTTTGCTACCTTAAATAATTAAAATGTTTTTTAATAACTCTACTCTCATTTACAAAAACATGACTAATTATATTGCACAAATGTCCTGTCTTTATGTTAAATTCTTTATAATACATCTTACTTGTTCAAAGAGCTGTTTTGAAATTTTTTGAGAGGGGCCTTTTCCTAGGCCTGCAAATAAAGTGATAAATGCTATTTAATAAACAATGCGATGATGTTTTGAGCATGCAGGATACCAAGAGGATAACAAGGTGCTCTCCTGCTGCTTGTTATGACAGCTGAGTTTACATCACCACACAAAATCACACGCACAAACACAACACATTATTTCAAGATTTAAAGTTTAAGAGTGAGAACTTAATTGAACCACATGTCATTAACAGGGCTCTTAAGTTTTGAAGAGAGGCAAGAGTGACATATCTATCCAGGATGCTTTATTTTCATTGGTTGCTGGATTACATCACATTAAATAGCACACCGTAGTGTCTGAGTTAAATCACACACATACGTCTTTTCAAGTACTTATATAAAAACATTAGATTGACTGGCATTAACTACCTGAGGGCTTTTTCTTATCATAACATCACTACCAACCTAAATCCAAGTTATGCTTTCTCTAAATTACACACACATACAAACACAGGCACGCGTACACGCGCACACACAGACACACACCCAACACACACACACACACACACACACACACACACACACACACACACACACACACGCTCTTTGCGTTACTGTTTCTGTATAACTTCTTTTGAAACCCGCTATCCAGTGATCAATAAAACACCTTCCAGCACAACTATAAGAAAAGTCAAACAAAAGAAGCTTCCGGCATACTTTCAAAATAAAACGCACCGACACGAAGTCGACATGTCCAGAAACTAAAGTCGTTCATGCATGAAATAAAACAAAGCTCGTGCGTGGCAGTGTGTTGAGTTCAAACGTCGATCCCTTTATTAGTCACCTCAATGTTCAAGTTGGAATAATGAGCAGACAACAAACACTTTCTAAGAAAATGTTGAAACAAGAAACTGAAGAGCAGACTGGCATGGAAGAGGACAACGTGGTAAGAGGAAATATAATCATTTACAAACCTCCAATGTGATGACGTGACGATACCTGCTGCTGAGGCGAGGCCTTTAAGTGGGCAGTTTATTGTGAAAGTCAGGGAAGTCAGCGGGACGCTCGCTCTCTCTCTCTCTCTCTCTCTCTCTCTCTCCCTCTCTTTCCCTCTCTCTCTCTGGTCAAAGTACTTTCGCTCGAGCCGCCAACCCGCTGCGCAGCCACTCCCGAGAGTTTGGTCAAGCCTGTCCCAACGTGTTCGAGGAAACAACAAAACAAATCTGTGAACGTATTCAGCTCGAGGAAGACGGCTCACCTGTCTCCCCCGGTCCACCTGTTTCACTGCGACACCTGCGACGGGAGTGAAAGTGCAAACCGGCGGGCCGAATAAGCGAGTGGTGAAGTCAATCTGGAATGGCTGCTCGGTGTTTCCTGTTTTATTTCATCTTTAGTACCTCGTGCCTAGGTGAGTTTGGTGTGGGGTTCATATATAGTTCATATTTGCACTTTTGTGTCGACATAAAAAGAGCAGCGCAAAGGTGCACGACAAGTCCAGTGTCTGCAGGCCTTCACTAGTTCACTAGTATCTCACTGCAGGTAACAATGGTGGTATTACATGACATTACATGCCATTTAGCAGACGCTTTTATCCACAGAGACTTATAATAAGTGCATCAACCAAGAGTACAAACTCAGAACAACAATAATCCAGAAAGTAACATTTCTTCAAGAAAGTCAAACTACAAAAGTACCATAAGTAATAACATAAGTAATAACATAAGTAATACCATATGTAAGTGATATTTAAGTGCCACTGAAGTGCTAATCTGTTTTTTAATCCAGATATAGTCACGAACTAGTTGACACCTGATGACCTACAACTATCCACTGGTTCATTCATAGTCTCATGTATTGTTGGAATGTACACATGAGACTATGAATGAATGTATTCCAACAATAAGACTAAGAAATACACCTGATCCTTTTACAATTATTGTGTTATAACTACGTATGCTTGTGTTTACTTTACACCTGTAGTTTAGTTAGCCTTGTCCAATCTAATAATCGCTCTGCTTTTATCCCACTATGTTGTTTTTAAATGGTCCTTTCTGTGGAGACTATGCAAGATTAGTGTGTGTAATCTGATGTAGGGATGCATAATCATGAACGCTAACATAACTTTGATTCATGGTTTATCTGGAGATTCATTAGACGATGGAGTTTTCTCAGCTGACATGGCTCAGATTCTCTCATGCTATTTAAGTTTTGGTTTTCAGGTGATGTCACATGGGGGTTGATTGTAATCCGCCAGTCCAAAGATTGATTGAAATCCATCTCTGACTCCTTAGTTGTATGTCATTTACCCTCTAAAACCTAAAAACATTCAAGTTTACTATCACAGAGAAAAGCAAGAAAGTCTCACAGTTGAGAAGCTGGAACGGGGGAATATTTGGCAATGTTGTTTAATATAAACCACAATCAATTGATTCCATACAACTATTTATTTTGTCAGAAAGAGCTCTGCCAAATGCTGTCTAGCTCACCACAAACACTCACTAGTCTCAAACACTTTAATCAACACCTATCACTAACACTAACATTTGGAATGAACACAAATAGGATTTATAGCTGATTTATTTCTATTGGATTGCATTAGATTGTACAGATGTACACCTAATGAACTGGCTACTCGGTGTGCTGAGGTGTTGAGGTGTCATCGTCCCCGTCAATGTTACAAATGTACTTTCACACATTACGCTGCATATTTTCACAAGTCTCTTTTCTCTGTGTCTAGTTGATGGACAGCCTTCAAAGCATGCGCTCAAGGGGGGGAGGGGCTTCTTGAAGCCGGACATCGCTGGACATCCGGATAGAATCCTGTGGAAATACAATGGCAACAAAGTGGTGGAGTTTAATGGCAAAGAGCAAAAGGAGTTCAGTCCGTATGAAAACAGGATCACTCTGGACTGGGTCTCTGCAGAACTCGACATCTCTGACCTCCGGTTTGAAGACAGCGGCAACTATGAATTGGAAGTACACATCAATAAAGCGTTGCATCGTTCATTCCATAAATTGGAGGTCATAGGTGCGTTAACATTTTATTTATTTTTTACAAAAAATATGTAGTTAATCGATCAACAAAGCTACCTGTGTTACAAAAGTAGAAGTCCATGTGTTGCTATTGCAACTCTGTCCCCTTTAATGACTTGAAATAAACCCAAACACACAAAGAAAAAAAAAAACCTGCAAAAAAAGTAACTTAATTTGATAAACCATGCAACTGCCAGTGACAACTATTGGATCTTTTCACGTTGAACCCTCTAAAGTCTGGGGTCATTTCTCAATTTTACACAATTTCTTAAATTCACATTTTCAAGGCACATACCCATGTGTTTTACATCAAAAATTGCAGAACAATCTCAGCTTTCTATATAATGAGGCACAATTGTCCTAACGCACAAGTGTAAAGAGAAAATATGGCCCTAAAGCTGAAAATTGAAGTTCGATTATTTTTTTTCATTCTTCATATCTCTTGTGAAAACACACCTTTACTCGTATGGATGAACTGTTTTGGTGTTTGAAATTGGTTTCCTAGGTCCACAAACACCGCGCCACAGCAGTAAAGACAAACCCAGGTGGCCTTGTCAGGATTGTGAAAGCAGAGAAAATAAATGCAGCAAACTACAGAGAAGTCTTGAGGAAAACCTCCTGCAGCTGTCAAGAGACAGGAACTTGTCAGAGGATTCATTTCCCAGCAGTCCAGTGCCACACAATAGGGGACGGATACAGACCTCTCCACGCAGTCATGGCTGCTGTGTTTTTAAGTTACATTTAGATATTTTTGTTTTTAGGTTAAAGAGGGAATTGTTTCTGTTCGTCAATGTCTGAAAAGCAAAAATACAACCTGAAAGGGGTACAGGCAATATTTATACCTTTTATTAATTTGAAATGGGCGAATTGCCAGTCTCGGTTAGTAAAGCATGTCTTGTGAATATCGTAGTCCGTAATCCACATCCAGGACCGCTCGCCCATATCAGTCTTATTACTTTATGTCACCCATAACATGGATTTTATAGTTCTTCTATCTGCTCAGTTTCTTTTATGATGGCGGTTAAATCAGCTCAGAGACTTCGCTCTAGAAGATATTGGGTGTTCGTTCAAGCAGTGGAAGGCAGTGTACACTCAAAGTATGAAATCCTGAGAATGTCTGGCAGGGCAGGATTAAGTCAGTGTCGCCTCTGTCCCTAAAAGTGTTTTCGTCCTAACCAAAGTGTAAATAGATCATGAGCATGATGTTTGTGTGATGCTAATTCTCTATTTGTTCTTACCCTGCACCATGTGTTGTACAGATATAACAAATAGTCATGTTTTAATTTCTTTGTTCCTTGATGTCCTCATTAAGACCTGGTACCCAAGCCCACCATCTCCTGTGAGGTGATCGACGGCGGCAGCTCCAACGTATCTGGAGAGCTGCTGTGCTCCGCAGAGCCCAGGCGGCCTCAGGCCGTCGTGACGTTTGAGTGGAGAACACGTGGAGACGTGCGGCCCGGTCCACGGCTACACATATCTCTGGGGGATGCATACGACGATGAAGTCTACCGTTGTAACGTGAGCAACCTTCTGAGTAGTGAAGAAGCTACATTCCCTGCAAAGGATTGCTACCCAGGTAAGCTTTCATTGAGGCAGTTGAACTTGATTCTGACGTCCTTATTAGAATCTCATCAACGCAGGATATTCCTATGAGCAGCCCACCATGATGCGTTTCATAAGCAAACAATACCTGCTCAGCCGCTTCGGCAATGACGCTGATTTT